>NC_017948.1:627500-724111 GCF_000002845.2 Leishmania braziliensis MHOM/BR/75/M2904 | reverse complement strand
CGATCATCTGGACATACAAATCGACCATAGCCGAGATATGGCAAAGCGCATGCGGCGCCTGCTGTACGCAGCGTCGAAACACCGTCCGCCACGCGAATATTTCTTCGAGAAAATGAGGAAAATTCTGACGAACCACCCGGTGTCACGGAAAGATTTCTTTTACAACGAAATCGAGCACAAGCCGTGGTTGAAGAAAACCACGGTGGACCGTGAGGACACTTTCCACTTGGGTGGTGGCGAGAGGCGCGCAACGAAATCCACGAACCCGAAACGGGATTCCAGGCGCGCAAACCAGCCAAAAGCACGTGCTCCACAGCCACCTCCTCGACAAAAGAAAAAGGAGGAAACGGTGCGCAAAAAGATGGACCGGGCTGAGCGCACAAAGCGCAAGCCACAGACGCCTGTACCCGCGTCAAAAGCACCTTCTCGTAAACGTCCGGAGAGATCCTCAATGGATGCTCCACTCCCACGGCGAAAAGCCGCGAGGAACAGTGACAGGAGAACACCAGCGAATTCCTCAGGTAGGAATGGAAACAAAACACGTTCTCTAAACTCGAGCGAATTTCCATCCGATGATGAGGATCTGCCGGTGATCGACCTCCCGTGGAGGAAGAAAAACTCCGTCACACGTACGCCTGAGCATGCGCCAAACGACGCCACGGTGAGCTCAGAAGGCATTATCCCGACGAACGTGTCACCACACGTTCAGCATGGGAAATGCATTTCTGAGTGGACAGAAATCACCCTCGCGGAGGCGAACAAACATGCCAGAAAGGTGTACGAAGCAGTCCTGGATCACCTGTGGGCTGCGACGGCTCTGGCGCGAGTGGGCGACGGTGTGGCACACGGTCTGACCGACACGGCGGTGGGACAGCAACGCGTGAGGCACAAGCTGACACCACTGCAGCCTTACAGCGTCCAAGAGATGCTGAAGCTTCTCCGAAAGAAGATCCACATGGTCGATGCCTCGCCGACCGACCCGAATGGGGTGATTCTTCGAGAAGAAAACCGAAGCGAGGAGGTGACCCTCAACCCCGCAATTGACGAACTGTACCTTGTCCGTGGACCGTCGTTACCGACATTATACGACGTGATTAAAGGATACAGGTTTCTGCTTGGCGCATGTCTCCGTGAGGCGCCGGCAGATGTGAATGGCGTGCGCTATCCGAGTCATTACGTTCTCACAAAGGACGCCTCGGAGGCAACGGTGGGAGTCTACGTTCCAGCGACGTGGACGCACTACCAATCGTCGAAGAGACAGCGTGCCCCACGTCACGCGTCACGATACATTCCTCTTCCGCGAAGTGCGGCATCAGAGGCACACCAGGATCCGTCCGATGGCCAACGGCCGCGCCTGGTGAAGAGAAAAAGATGGCCAGGCGACGGCGCCGGAAGGGACCCACTCCAAGAGGACGAGGAGGACGGCGCGACGTACAGGACTCCAGGAAACCAGAAGGGTGATGGATATGCGGACGTCGACGCGAACATCTCGGCAGAGGCAACGCGCGCTCTCGAAAGCCTCCGCTCCAATCCTTTAAACATGCAGGGCAGGCCTCTTTCAAAAAACGAAGAGGCAGAGGTCTGCCCGAGAAACTGGTTCCTCTTCGCCGCGAAACCGCCACACATCTCACAGCTCGCATGGAACTTGGTGAGGCCCGACACCCGCGCACACCACTTGCGATGGTTAACGCGAATCAAGTCGATGAACTCGGAACAGATGCTCATGCGCTTTCCGGCGGCATGCATCGACTTGATTCTGTCGACCGCAAGGGCCCGGAAATGGAAGTGGGCAACAACCGCGAAGGCCTTTGCCGCGGTGGCGGGTGCGCTGCGCGACCTGCCGCTCTACTCGACGCAGGCGCGGGGTATTCGCCTCCAGGACGATCCCGAGTGGCGAAGCGCTTTTGGCACGGTGCAGCGCTACATGAAGGAGTCGGTGCCGGATGCGCCTCCCTTTGTTTCGCGACGCCAAGTCGAAGCGATCATCGGAAGACTCCGACTCGGTCACCCTCGTGCCGCGCTGTTCCTCGCCATGATGTGGGGATTCGCAGCGCGAGCGTGCGACATTTCCACGCTCCGAGCGAAGGACGTGACGCTGTTCCCGGGAGCATCGACGGATACATACGTGAAGGTCACGCTGACGATCCGCAAGGGAAAGGGTGCCAAAACACGTGGCCCATACCCGATCCCATCGATGCTAACGAGGGACCTCGCAGCGACGCTGCAGGAGATGCTGGTCGAGAAAAGACCATCCGAGGAGCTTTTCTCACCACACGTGGAGGAGCTGCGGGCACTGATCGCCCAGGAGGTGCGAAGAGAGATGCGAGGTGCACAGCTGCCCTCGATCCGAAAAGGCGCGCTCCGTTGTATGGCGGAAGCGGGTGTCCCGTTGAAGGACCTGTTGATGATTTCCGGGCACGCGAAGCAGGCCACGCTGCTGCGCTATCTTGGGTATGGCCAGCAGCCTACGGTGGAGGCCGAGACCGCAAGGGACAACGCCGGAAGAGCGCTATTCCAGACCCTCTAGAGGCTGCGGCTTCCGTGTTCCGTTTCCGATCGCAAGAGTCATCGTGCGCGAATCTCGGAATCGCACCACAGGAGGTGTCGGCCATGGTGGACCAGATGTCCGGTTTCATCCAAGTGCTGACGGAGCGACCGGCACTCGTGAAGCAGTGGCCGCTGCACCTGAAACGGAACACACCACTGGACATGGATACCGTGCTGGCGATGCCGACAAAACGCGCCTCAACGAAGCGGTTTCTCCAGCGAATCCAGTGCTTTCTGGATCCCTCCTTCTACGATGGGTTGCGGACGTCGAGGACCATCAAAAAGTGCGTGCTCACAACGGCGGAAATCCAACAGGCGTCGAGATGGGCAAGTTTGAACCGTACCCGATCAGCGACATCGGCGCCCAGGTGCAATTGCCAGAGGGCATGCACGGCGTGAACGTCTTCACGGTGCCGGAGCTGAAAGGACGACGACGCCTCATCACGGAGCCCCTGCTGAACCGCGTGATCCCCAAACATCACGTCCCGCGCGTCCACTACGACACGCGCCTCGGAAGACGACAGCGGCTGCGATACGCCCGTTACATGCTACAGATCGACTTCGAAGCTTATTACGACGCTATCCCGATCGCGGCGACACTCCGTAACAAGTTCGTTTTTCGAGCCAGGCATGACGGGCGATACTACCGTCTTCGTACTCTCCCGACCGGCGCGCGGTGGAGCGTTGCCGTCGGCCAGGCGGTGACGTGGACGATTGTGGACATCGACACGCCCGTCACCATCACCACGCTCATCGACAACATTCTCGTGGCCGCACGCGAAGGCCAGGAGCGTGAGTTTGTGCTCGCGGTGCGCACGGTCGTCGCACGCATCAAGGCGGCGAACCTGATGACGTCACCCAACCGGGACGAGCTGGAGGCGATGTCGGACGAGGAAATCCTGCAGCTGGCGAGTGCCAACACCGTTTTTCTCGGCGAGGAATACACATGGAATGGCCGAGAGCGTCTGATCCGCAACTCGGTGAAGACGGTGGCGAAGCTGAAGCTTGCGCTCCAAAAGACCAGCCACACCATACGCAGTCTGGCCTCGCTGATCTCGCTGATTTTCTTCGCGCTCCACACCACGCAAATGAACCCCGCACGGGCATTCAAGCTGCTGAGAGCCTACCGAGGCATATACCGGCTGACGTTCCGCGGGTACGACTGGGACGACGCGGTTCCTTACATCGACTCCTCCGTGGCGCGGTCGCTGCAGGAGATCGGCGGCGCACTGGTGCAGAACCCGTGGTGGAAAATCTCGGACGAGAGACACCCAACGACGGACGAGGCGACCTATGACGCGGTGGCCTTCACCGACGCGTCACTGGAGGGCTGGGGTGCTGTACTTCACCTCCGCGACGCGGGCGCCACAGAAATGTGGACCTATCGGCAGCGCTGGACCGAGGACCTGGAACGGCAACTCGGCGGCGACGACGGCGAGGCGGAACGCGTCCTCGAAAAACTGCGCCAGTACCAGCTGCGTCGCCGCGTCCGGTCGGGAGGCCGGTTCGAGGACCCCGACCTGCAGGCGGACCGCTTCCAGGCGCGGTACTCGGCACACGCGGAACCACGCGCGGCACAACTAATGCTGCGACACCTGGTGGAGCACCACAGGGTGCCCAACGGAGCGCGAATCGCGCTTGCCACGGACCACCGTGCGATTGTCATTGCGCAGAAACACCTGAACGGTTTCGGCGGCATTGGCAGAGGCTACGCCTTGAACAAACTTTTCGAGTACACCTACGACCTCTGGTACAACAGAGGGATCGACGTAGTCTTTTTCTACGTCGAGGGTGCGCGGAATCCGGCGGACGCCTACTCGCGACACTTCGGGGTGGACGCGACAGGATCGCTGGAGGTTCACCGAGTTGAACCGTTTGGCGTGCCGTTCCTCCGGCACACGTGGTGCCCGCTATGCGAAGAGCGGCGCCGCGAGGAGGGCGGCGAGATATGATCGTCACCAGAAACATCCGAGGGGAGCCGGAACCTGACGGCCGACTCTCCGGAGGACGGTGCGACGACATCGCTCACAAGATGGATGGCTAACCGCGTGCTATGGGGGGAGGCTTCCCCGGTACCGGTGCCAAGCCATAAGAAAAAGCACACAAAAGAAGTCCAAGACGACTTGATGTGCTCCTCACGCGACCGAGCGCGGTAGAGGGGACCGGCGGCATAATCATGACGCGGCGCCGCGGTCGTGGTTGCGTGCCTGCCTTGCCGCTTCCCAATGGGGTCGCGAAGACTCTCTCCATACCCATCTGCCTTCCACAAATCTTTCTCCCTTCTCGCCCTTTACTTGTCTTCAAGAAATCATATCTTCGCGAGCACCCTATCACACAGGACGGTGGCATTAGGGTTAGGGTTAGGGTTAGGGTTAGGGTTAGGGTTAGGGTTAGGGTTAGGGTTAGGGTTAGGGTTAGGGTTAGGGTTAGGGTTAGGGTTAGGGTTAGGGTTAGGGTTAGGGTTAGGGTTAGGGTTAGGGGTTAGGGTTAGGGTTAGGGTTAGGGTTAGGGTTAGGGTTAGGGTTAGGGTTAGGGTTAGGGTTAGGGTTAGGGTTAGGGTTAGGGTTAGGGTTAGGGTTAGGGTTAGGGTTAGGGTTAGGGTTAGGGTTAGGGTTAGGGTTAGGGTTAGGGTTAGGGTTAGGGTTAGGGTTAGGGTTAGGGTTAGGGTTAGGGTTAGGGTTAGGGTTAGGGTTAGGGTTAGGGTTAGGCCGAGTCGAGGATGATCCTCGTCTTTTGCTTGACTTCATCGCACTTCTCCTTCAGGCATGAAAAACGATAAAACGAAAGTGCTCACCGGTACACACACACACACACACACACACACACACGCGGGGGGGGGTACAAAAGGCACGATAAACACGAATTGGAAAAAACAACCACAACCACAACCGAAGAAAAGACATCTCCGAAGAGGGAGAGGCAGAAGAAACAGGAGGTTTGTTCACAACTGTCACTGTTGTGTTGTTCACCAAAGCTAAAAAGGCTCCAGCGAAGGGGGAAAACATGAAAGAGACGTGACAAGTAGGTGGTGGACCGAAGAGAAAGACCAGTAGGGCAGCACAGCTCTTACAAAGAGAGAATACGTAATCGAACAATTTTCAACGTGGCCGTTCTACCATGCCCAAAGTCAGCAAACACACGCCTGCACAACCACAGCTCACCCATACCTCCGTGGTGCACCACGGCTAAAGCCTCGGCGTCCAGGACGAGCCGTCAGCCATGGAATGGGGCCATGGGGCTGGCGACACGTCCTCGCCTTCCTCGGACACGCGCGGCGCCAGACGGGCCAGGGTGGGCCACACGCCTCAACCCATGCCAGCCGCGACCCGCGTGCTGCTCGACGGTGGAGGCCAGGGCCCTCTCCGGGACCCGGCGCTCTGCTTGTGCGCCACACTCCCCCCTCTGTCGCTTCAAGCTGCGGCATCCCGTAATGTGGCGTGGGGGCTCTCCACATGGGAGTCTGCAGGGCCGATGGCGCGATTCGGGGTGCCCTCGCCATGCTTCCAGGATCCGCGCCTCCCCAGCCCACCCGGTCGGATGGAGGGGATGCCGCATCTTTCGCACACCCACACACACACTGGGGCTGACTGGTGTGGGTCTCCTCGCGTCCTGCTTGGATGCGCTACACTGTACCGGCTATCTCTGACAGCGCGTGCGTCCAGTGCGCGCATTTTTGCCCCCTCAGGCCTTTCCAGGACGACGTTGCTATCGGGGAGGGGGGCGTGTCTGGATGGCTTGCCCGCATGTGCCGCGACAGACGGGACGCTGCCACGAGTCTGCGGCGCAAGCGACATTTCGCCCCGCCCCCTGGATCCGCGCGCCGTTGACAGGAGCGGGCGTGCCAAGCAGAGCGGGTCCGCGGATAGGCATGTGGCTGCGCACATAGAGCTCGTGGCTTGTCCTTCTGAAGGGGCGCCGGGGGGGGGGCAGCGGCAGACGACCGACGAGGTAAGCCGACGCAGCGTGAGTGAGATGCGCGTAGTCAGCTCATTGCAGTGCAGCGCGCTGCGAGCCTCCAGCGACCAGGGAGTCTCGCGCAGCACACCGGGCCCAGCGCCGGGTAGGACGCCCTCACACCAAACGCAGGCGGGTGTGGGCGCACCACCCGCACTCCATGTCGTCGCGCAAGCTCAGCATTCTTGCTCTCTGGTGTGGGACAGCTGCCACTAAGGCACCTCTGCCGCAGCGCGGCGCACTGCGTATCGCGGTTCCGGGGAACGTCGGCCTGGCGTCTGAGACGGGCGACCAGGTCTGTGAGATGAGGGCAGTCGGCACCGGGTCCTCTGGCTCTGCCGCTTTTGCAAGCCTGTCAGCCTTGTCGTCGTGTTCCGATCCACAATGACCAAAGACAAGCGCAAGCGAGAGGCGCAGGCGACGGGCTAGTGGCGCCAGCATTGGTGCCCAGATGCGTCGCAGTGTGCTACCCACCACTGGTGTAGGGCCAGCGTTGAGCGCTGCGAGGAGGGAGACCGAGTCCGCAACAGCAGCCACACCTGTTCCTCTGTGTCTCAGCTGATCAAGTTGTCCTCGCACTCAGCGCGGTAGCTGCAAGCGAGGGGGCCGCGGCCTCCTGTCCCTGTCCCTATGTGCGAACTATTATTGCTAAGCAACGCGGCCGCTCCCCACTTGGTGTCCGCCTGCCTGCCTGCCTGCTGTACCATCTGCTCACAGCGAGTGACGGAGCTTCGCAAAACGCGAGAGTCGCTGTCTGCATCCCATTGGCTTTTCCTTCTCCGAAGAGTCCACGCGACCCTTGCGTACGAGGGAGGCGTATGCACGCGGTGCTCCAAGGGTGTCGACTCCTGCACACCCGTGTGAGAGCGACCGAGGTGTTGCGACCACACGGCCATCCGGCACGCACGCCTGCGTTCTATGCGTATGCTGGCGTATCCGCGACGGCTGCGGCTGCCTGGACGTGAAGGCCCTCAAGGCCCTTCCCGCAGCTTGGGCCACCACTGCCACACCACGCGGTGGTTCCGCAGAGTAGCGTTGGCTCAAGGAGTGCTATGTAGCAAGAGCGGCAACGACCCTTTGGCGGGCCCCACCCCTGCGAGCCGACCGTCCTCAGCTTGGCTAGTCGGGCCGCGGGTGCGTGGATGACCTCTGCAACATGCCGGCCAGGGCTGCGCATTGGCTGGTGCTCCACGCCCAGAAAGCGGGGGTAGCGATACCCCCTCCCGATGCGTGCGTGCAACGGAGAGTGGTGGCTGGTCGCGGTGTCGCGCACTGCAGCGTGTACCCCAGCGTCCAGTGCTCCGCCCCCAAGAGGGTGGACTGTAGCGCCGCTTGTGTGGCATCCATGTCTGAGGAGGGCGTGAGGAGTGTGGCGCCATCAGCAAAGAGGGTGTGGTGCAGCCCGGGTGTCTTGTTCAGCTCCACGCTCAGGGAGCCTGCGGCACCAAAGAGAAGAGGGCCTCGGGCAGATCCCTGTGGGACTCCGCGTGCAAACCTTGCCCTCCTCCGTTTCACCTTGTGGAAGCGAGCACAGGCGCGACGACCGCCTGAGACATCCATGAGCCAACGAGTAAGGGGTGCGGGCCTACGTTGAACCCTCGCAGCGCCGTGATCTGGCAAGCCGGACACATGAGCGTCATCCACAAACACTGCTCCTATCTTGGTACCTTCCTGGCTCTGGACCACTTTGTGGACAAGCAAGTCCAGGAGGACTACAGTAGAGCGGTGTGGACGGCAGCCGGACAGCGGTGGTGTGTGACTGTCTTCCAGATGGCTGTGCAGGCGTGGAGAGATCCTTTACTGGAGCAGCTTGCCCAGGCTGCTGATCAGTGTCACAGGGTGGCAAAACGTGGAAAAATCACCGAGTTTGTACGGCCTCCGAAGGGGGGGGGTCATTATGCTTCTCCTTCCATATAGCCAAGGATGCAGCCGACTGCCACGCTCTGGCTGTTGCTGCTCAGCAGGACTTTCCTGCAGTGCGTTGGGAGAGTCTTCACACTCTTACAGTGAATTTCGGCGACGTTCGGGGCGGAGCCGCAGTGGACTGCGCGAGGTGCCACCTCAAGCCTGCCCGGCGTTGGCGGTTTGGGGGGCGTGGGCAGGAGGCTGCCGGGTGCCGCCTTGACTTCCGCTGGGGCATCTTCACCAACACGCCGGCCTGCCCCTTTCGCACTGAGAGGTAGCGGACGCCGTGTCGCATTGCCGGTGCGCGCAGTGTGCGGGCGGGGGTGTGGGGGGGGGGGGGCGAGCATGGGGGGCCTGAATGCGTTCCATGGATTGAAAGTCGCCGGGGTGAGGGCGTTGCAGGACCGTACCCATCCTTCGGGGCTCGCTCTTTCGAGCTCGCTGATGAGCGCATCCGAGAGAGGGCGGCGCTCGGGGCGACGAACAGGGAGGCCTATAAGCGGCTCTACCACACAGGACCGCTTTCCTGCCGACCGTTGCCATTGGCCAGGAATCTCACCCTATCCATGAGGGATACCTGACAGCTGTGCATGCGTGGTAGCGCTGTGGCGGGTGCCACCGAATGGACGATCCACCCCACCCCCCCTCCCTGATGCGCTTTCGGGTTGTCTCGGTGGTGGGGCTCAGCACCGCATTCTGAGGATCGCGCGTCTTCGCGTTTTTGATGTTGTGAGAGGCGCGGTCCCTGTGGACCGACCCGGCAATCACGATGCGGTACCGTTTCGAGTTGGCTTTGTGGGAATAGTTTGAATCGGTGCCAGCCATCACTGGCGGCCCCGGCTCACATTCCTTCTCAAAGCGGTTAGTGGACTTGATCGTCCACTGGTCACTCGACGTTGTGACGACGGTACCCCCTAAGCATAGATGAAGCACCTGGGCGCCAGGGTTGACATGCGGTGGCGCTTCTGTGTCCCTGTCGAGGTGTCTTCGCCGTTTGCACACGTCAAGTGCTTGATACTGAGCCCATCGTGCAGGATGGCCCCGGCCCGGTCGGGTCGTCCACTCGCGTCCTGCAGCGGGTGGTGCAAGCCGGTGCCCATTCCGATAACGTGAGGACTGCGTGCGACACCGCCTGGGCACCTGATCAGGAGCCTCCCGCGCCACCAGGTCCCTCTCAGGTATGTAGGAGGTGGTGGGGTGCATCCGTCCAGTAGGGCTACACCGCAGCAAAGCTAGACCGTCACTCCTCCAACCTCGTCCTTGGGCAAGGGAGAGGGCCTACACCTGCGCGTGTGTTCTGATGTACGAGCACGGGGACGCCACGGTCGGGCTGCTCTCCTCTTGCGACACTGAAGTGCTGAAACTCCCGGGAGGCCAACTGCCCTGCAGGCCTGTGGGGTGTGTGGGTGAAGTGCGTCGCTTGCCGAGTCCAGACTTCCGTCGGGGATTCACCAAGGGGTCGGGTCAGCCAACACCGCTTGGCGGCGCCACTGCACACAGCGCAGGCCAGGCCCAGGGTCACGCGCAACATCCCCGCGACGCGGCTAGGACCGAAAAAAAAAAACACAGCAGGCCGGCGCCCATAACCGCTGAACCGCCGGCACAGGTCACAAGGTCCTTTCCTGGGTGCCATCATGACCGTGGGCTTCCTCCGCACAGCCCCAGCCCAGACCTGGCGGCCGACACCACGCGCCTGCGCAGGCGACCCCAGAGGCGGGCGGTGGGCCGTCTGGCTTCCCCGCAAAGGGCGCGGTACGCGACCCTGGATCCCACGCGGCGAGGGGAGATGGGGTGGTCGCCCGTCATTTAGGGCAAGGAGAGAGCAGGAGGGGAAAAAACATTCAGCAAACGTAAAAGGGGGTGCGCAGATGCACCTCGATAAAAGAGAGGAGGAGGAGGGGGGGGGGGGGGAAGCGTCCAGCCGAAAATAGGGAAGGGAAGGGAAGGGGGAGGGAGACGGACAAAGGACAGCAAGACAACAGGAAAAATTATATCCAGCGAGTGAGAACGCAAAAGGAAGAAAAAGAAAAAACGCACAAAAGAATGACGACGCTGAGGCGTGTGTTGGTTCATATCTATAGAGATAGAGATATAGATAGATATATATGGGTATGTATGCATGTGTGTGTGTGCCCGAAGAGGATTGGGGGGGTCGTTGTAGTTCCTTCTTGCTGATACTTCACTTCAAATGTTCGCTTTCGTCGTTTTTCGCTTGTGAGACCGTTATGACTGTCTGCACACTTCCTCGTTTCCATGCACGCAATACGTGCACAGACGGAAGAGAAAAAAGCGAAAAGGAGAGAAGGAGACGTACACCCCCCACCCACCCACACGCATACACACCCAAAAGCAAACGAACAGGGAGAGAGGCAGAGCGACTCACCCACGCGCGCAAAAGGGAAGAACAATATGAAAAACAAAGAAGTGCCCCGATTCCCAGGGAGAGAAAGAAAACAAGGCAAACCCAAACAAAGGGGAAATCAAAACACGCACAGATGAGAGTATACACTCAACCACAACCACAAGAAGAAAGAGAACGAGTGCGTGACTGATAGAGAGAGAGAGGGAGAGGGAGGAATATTTATCGAGTGCGCCTATCTTATGTTCGAAAGGCACGAAAATTAAAACTAACAAAGGTACAAGGCGGTGGTCCTCAGCTTTGTTTTTTTTTTTTCTTTGTTTCTCCCACTTTATTCATCAAGCTGGCGGCTATGTCCACATTTCCGACAGGTAACAATCCACTCCTCACACACGAGCATACAGAGAGGGAGAGAGAGAGATCTTTAAGAAAATTCCGAGAAGAAAAAAAGAGAAACACGCTATACGATCAGTGCCATCATCGGTAACAGCAGTACCCGACGCATAGGGTTCAGCGCGGCATTCACTACTAACACAGACAGCCGCATGCAGACCCATTCGTACACACAACCAGGAAGGCAGGTAAAGAAGTGAGTGGAAGAGGAGGAGGGTGGGGGGGGGGTGGAGGCAAGTGATGAAAGAGGAAAGCAGCAGCAGATATCGAGAGCTAAAACAAAACAAACAAAAAGAGCAGGGAAAAGGAAGAGGGGTAAACGTTTTGATCTTCCAATCAAATGAGGTCAAAGAGAGTGAGCGAAGGCAAAGCAAACAAAAAAGAGCCCCAAATCGGGTCTACGGCTGAAAATCCGCAACACCACCCAGCCGCTGTGTGCGTGTGACGCAAGTGAATGCGAAAGACAGAGAGGCGGTGCACACACGAGAAAACAATTAAGTGTAAAAGATGGAAGGACACGAGGAGCAGAACAGCAACAAAGAGAGAGAGAGCGGGCAGCAACAAGATGAACAGTGCAAATGATAAAAGTAGAAAAAAAAGGCCAACGTCAGGGAGAGAGCGTTCATAAAGTGCGCTTTTGCATGGCGGTCATGAAGCGAAACGCAAAACAAAACGGAAAGAAAAAAGGGGGAGGGCGTGAACACGACGAGATGAGGAGCAAAGAGCACTGAGCACGCACGCACACACACCCACGTGCAAAGGAACGATCACGCGCATGAAAAAAAAGAAAAACAAAAGAAAAAATGACTGAAAAAAGGAGAAAAACAGCAGACGGAACCAAAATCACCGATGCCGCACAGCTGCACACGAGTGCGATCCCTTGTTGTGCAAGGGAAGGAAAGAGAATTGGGAGCTTCTGTATTGCAGTAGTACCAGGCCGAACACTGATTTCTCATCTCTCTACCCCCAGAAAGACGAAAAAATAAAATAAGGAATCAGACTAAACTGCGCTTGGCGCCTTCTTATATTACTGCGAGAAGGTGTTATCGGGCTGGAACAGGTTGCTACTGTTATACGCCGGGGTGAAACCGCTGGCGAAGGAGCTAGGAAGGCTGCCGGGGCTGTTGGAGAGAAAGTGGTACTGGTTGCCCCAGCTGGTGCTTGCCTGCGCTAAGAACTGTGCCACCGGTATTCCACCGAGGCCAGGCGTGTTCATCATAGCTTGACTGTGCGGTATCATGGGGATTGACTGCTGCTGCTGCTGCATCGGCTGCTGTGGCGGTGACGGCTGACAGAGAGTCGGATACGGTATTACACCATCGCCGCCGTGCGGGAACGGTTGGCCATTCGGGTAGGCAATCGCTATCCCGCCAGACACCGCCGCTGGCTGCAGAAGGAGAGGCACGCCGTTGGCCATAGTGTAGTAGAGTGGGTTGTCCGGAGACAGTGCCGCCGCCTGTGGCGGCGAGGTCGTGGGGAGCTGCGGCTGAGACTGAGGTTGCTGCTGCTGTTGCTGCGGTGTGTGTGTTGGCAACTGAAGGACATACATAGGAAAGACACCGCCGGGTTGGGCGGGCAGCATTGGGGCGGGTTTGGGAAGCTCTGTCGTAGTAGGGAGGGCCAGCTGCCCCGTACTAACCACCGACGTCATCGCGGCGTCGCTCTGCTGCGGATCAGCAAGTAGCATGTTCACGATAGACATGTCCGCGTTCTTCGACGGCGCGGACTGTAGTAGTTGATTGGCAGGGTCGGCGACAAACATGTCTCGGTATGCGATCAGTTGGGAAACGTGGCTAGCGCCAAGCTCCTCCTCTTTGCCTGTGGTTCCACGGCTAAGAGCGTAGTCGCTATTACCTCCAACAGACGCCTTCTTCGCGTCATCACTGCTCGCCCACTCTGCTGCACCCTGTAGCGACCACGGCATCACGCTCCGTAGCATAGCCGTCTTCGGTGTTGTTGCCTCGTCAGCGGTTTCGCTTTCATCCGCAGCCTTGGTAGCGTGCGGGTCGCTGCCGCTTCGAGCCGCCTGCTGCATTGCCGACCCGTTGCGCGGGCTAGCCACGAGACGGTCTCCTGCGGCGCCGACATGGTTACGATTCATGCCAACGCAGCCGTGCGGGAATGGCGCAGCCGCTGCGGGCAGTGCCGACGTGCTCATGCCCTGCGGAGTGCTGGAAGGCACAGACTTCGCCCCCTCACTGTTCTTGCTCACCCAAGGCGTTTTGGCGTCTACCAGAGACCCAATGACTGCTGCATTATTGGCGGCATCCGTAGTCAGGCCGAGCTGAGCGCCATTGTTGCTGACGCTTTGAAGGAGCGATTGCGATGCCGTGGCCACGTCAGCCCTGAGCGGCGAAATTTTCACCTGCTCGCTTGATATCCGCGGCGAGTGTGTGGATGAGGCTGAGGCGAACGTGCCTGCAACAGCAGGGTTGGTATTGTGAGAAGCGGCTTGACAGGTGGGTGGCACCTGGTTATACGCCATTGGCGATGATGCTGACGCGTACGCGAAGCCGGATAGGCTTCCTATGACCTCTTGCTGCTGCTGCGGGCCTTGCGATGTGCCGCTCATGTGACTTGGCGCAGGAGGCGGCGGTATCTGTGCGTTGCTAGGCTGCAGTGTTGGCCAGCCTATCATGCCATGGGCTGGGCTGCTTCCAAGGCATGAGTGACTGTTGTTGTGGTCAGGCCTGGAAGCGCTGAGGTTGGGGATCGTGTTTAACATGTTGACACGCTGATGCTGCTGTGACGGCGGCATGTTGTACCCGCTCACCATCTCCATGGGGTAGCCAGACATGGGAGGAGAGGCGCTGTATGACACCACTTCGCCGGGTCTGCCACCGGTGTTCTTGCTCATGTACACTTGCGGTTGCAGGAAGGGCACAGGCGCGTACGCACCGTTGCCATTGCCACCGCTTGCGGCGTGAGGGAGGAAATTTGTGTAGGGCCCGTTACTGGAGTAGCCCACGCCGCCGCCGCCGCCGCCCACGCTTCCACCAACCCCGCGACTGTATCGGTCTTTGAGGTGGCCGTTGCTGCTCACGTTTAGGAGGTTCATGCTCTCGTCATTGCTGGGGCTTAGAGCGCTGTGGCGGCTGGTATGACAGCCATTCGCGCCTCCCGACCGCGGCACTGCTCCGTGCGGGGCAATCGCGAATCCATTTTCGTTGTTAGTGTGATAAGGAGAAGCTGTCAACGCAGTCGTTCCCATCGCACAGCCCGCGAGCTCTGGGGATTTGGTTTCGCTTTTTCCTCAGGTGAAGCATCCCACCACGGCACCCTACAATTATACATGGGTAATTGGCCTGCGGGTGCGCGAACAGGGGTAAGGGTTATGGTGCAGGCATTTTCTACCACTCCTTCCTATCCTTGCGACACCCTCTCCCACTGTACCGGAGAAATCCTCCCGAGGGCCAGGGTGCACGGGTGAGGGTACACGGGTGAGGGTGCACGGGTGAGGGTACACGGGTGAGGGTACACGGGTTAGGGTTAGGGTTAGGGTTAGGGTTAGGGTTAGGGTTAGGGTTAGGGTTAGGGTTAGGGTTAGGGTTCCATTGGCGGCGTGTAAAACCACAAAGGCAATCGAATGGCACTTGACCTTATAGGGGGGGGGGTGGTGGTGGTTGGTGGGATGTGGTGTTGGATCTGGGAAATTTGACCGATAGCTGAATCGGTTTCTTGTATCCGTGGAAAAGGAATCCTGAGTGAGTGTGTGTGTCTCGGAAACCGACTCCTCACTTCCACTTGTGATGTGTGACCGTCTGTGTACCATAATGTTTCCCGATTGGAAATTATGGCCACAGGTCGGCAAATATGTACTCTTGCATCTGTTTCTATGGATTCCTACTTTACCTTTGTCCCTTTATCTCTTCTCCAAATGTATATAGTAATCACACTAAGTGGAGTTCATGCGGCCAGCGACGGAAAAACGACTACATATTCAGAAACGTTTCTCCAGACACATACTCGAATCTCTGTGACAAAAGCGCACGTTTTCCCTTTTCCTCCGACTCACCTACATCGGAAATGTCCGACAAACGACTAACCGAGAAAGAGCTGGATGAGTACCTCGAATTATTCGTCGCAGAGGAGGCTACAAAGATGACGGCAGAACTCACAAGAAAATTATACCGCGAAGGCGGTATGACAGATGCCGATTTTCATTTCGCCTGTAAGGGTATGACAAAATCACTACTGAGGAGTGTTGGCGCAGCAGATCCCACAACAAAAAATATCAAGAAGGAAGTGATGGACGCCCAAAAGTTGTTCGCAGACAAAGAAATCCAACAAGTGCTGGACGTGGAAGAAAGGTGGGAAGAAATTTGGGATAACATAGAAGCCTCAAAAAACCCACTGGAGGGATACAAAGTCAAAATGGAGGCAGCAATCGTAGCGAAACAGATGACACCCGTTATTGCCATCACTACCGCGACTCTGCTGGGCTTGACGGGACCACGGGCACAAAAAGCCACCGCCGACCAACGTATTGCAGCATGGTTGGCCATGTTTGTGGACGAGCCCATGACGTCACGTTTACTCGCATACAACACGCAAATCGCACAAACCAGTGCAGGAGGAATGCGGCAATGGAGAAAAGTTTTGACACGGGTCGAAGTGCCTTTGGTTCCCGAAACGGGCAGGTTAGAGCACCTCAACCGCATCACTTTCGAAAAGGCACACAGCGAAAGTCAAGCAGGACCAAGAACAGTTGAGGGCAGCGGAGTGCACCGAAAACATCCGTGTGATACCTACCGGGCTCCGAACAGAGACGGGTCAGATATCCTAGAAGGAGGCGCGCCATACGCGCCAATTCTCGGAGCCGACGGGACACAGATCGGAGCACTGGACATGGCAGGGTTCGAAGCACTCTCGGGACTCACTGAAGAAAACCTACTAAAAATGAAAGACTTGCTTTCACAATGCCTGAAAGAACAAAAATTCGGACAGCGGATTCCGAGGAATAGCCAGAGCCAGCACGATTACCAAGATTCAAACTACTATACCTATGGTCCGGCAAAACACAACGGAAGAGGCACAGACCAACGAAACGGTTACCGAGGAAACGCCGGAGACAACCGACGTAAGTTTTTCCGCGGAGGCGAGGCACAGGACGGGTCAAAAAACTAACGCCCGACGGAGCCACAGCCGACGTTTCGCAGGAGGCCACCGCACACAAGAGGCAAACCACATTCGGGATCGCAAGGTCATTTGCAAAAGAAATGTGGGGCGGTGACATGCGCGAGGGGAAAACATCGAACATCGAACTCGATGTGATCTACAAAGCGTACCTCCCTAAGAAACGGATCGTTCCGTCGGACACGATGGTGCACCTTGATTGGAAACGCGCGCAGCAACTCAAGGCAAAGGTGCACCGTCACGGCGTGGTGTTTTTCCCAATCTTCATTATGAAGCACTGGATCGCAGGGCTTTTGGAGAAAGGGACGCGGGACTCAGCAGAAATACAGCTGAGCATCTTCGACTCCGCACCTTCTCCCATAGTGGAAGAAAAACTGCGTAAGCACTTCAAAATGGTCTGGCCAGCTTTGCGTTTGGTGAATGAATTTTCACCACGTCAGGAACGCTATAGCGACGACTGCGGTTTGTATATGTCTGCCGTATTTTTCGGCGTTCATCTGGACATACAAATCGACCATAGCCACGACATGGCAAAGTGCATGCGGCGCCTGCTTTACGCGGCGTCGAAACACCACCCGCCACGCGAATATTTCCTCGAAAAAATGAGGAAAATTCTGACGAACCACCCGGTGTCACGGAAAGATTTCTTCTACAACGAAATCGAGCACAAACCGTGGTTGAAGAAAACCACGGTGGACCGTGAGGACACTTTCCACTTGGGTGGTGGCGAAAGGCGCGCAACGAAATCCACGAACCCGAAACGGGATTCCAGGCGCGCAAACCAGCCGAAAGCACGTGCTCCAAAGCCACCTCCTCGGCAAAAGAAAAAGGAGGAAACGGTGCGCACAAAGATGGACCGGGCTGAGCGCACAAAGCGCACGCCACAGACGCCTGTACCCGCGTCAAAAGCACCTTCCCGTAAACGTCCCGAGAGATCCGCAATGGATGCTCCACTCCCACGGCGAAAAGCCGCGAGGAAAAGTGACAGGAGAACACCCGCGAGTTCCTCAGGTAGATCCGCAACAGGTAGGAATGGAGACAAAACACGCTCTCTAAACTCGAGCGAATTTCCATCCGATGATGAGGATCTGCCGGTGATCGACCTCCCGTGGAGGAAGAAAAACTCCGTCACACGTACACCTGAGCATGCGCCAAACGACGCCACGGTGAGCTCAGAAGGCATTATCCCGACGAACGTGTCACCACACGTTCAGCATGGGAAATGCATTTCTGAGTGGACAGAAATCACCCTCGCGGAGGCGAACAAACATGCCAGAAAGGTGTACGAAGCAGTCCTGGATCACCTGTGGGCTGCGACGGCTCTGGCGCGAGTCGGCGATGGTGTGGCACACGGTCTGACCGACACAGCGGTGGGACAGCAACGCGTGAGGCACAAGCTGACACCACTGCAGCCTTACAGCGTCCAAGAGATGCTGAAGCTTCTCCGAAAGAAGATCCACATGGTCGATGCCTCGCCGACCGACCCGAATGGGGTGATTCTTCGAGAAGAAAACCGAAGCGAGGAGGTGACCCTCGACTCCTCAATCGACGAACTGTACCTTGTCCGTGGACCGTCGTTACCGACATTATACGACGTGATTAAAGGATACAGGTTTCTGCTTGGCGCATGTCTCCGGGAGGCGCCGGCAGATATGAATGGCGTGCGCTATCCGAGTCATTACGTTCTCACAAAGGACGCCTCGGAGGCAACGGTGGGAGTCTACGTTCCAGCGACGTGGACGCACTACCAATCGTCGAAGAGACAGCGTGCCCCACGTCACGCGTCACGATACATTCCTCTTCCGCGAAGTGCGGCATCAGAGGCACACCAGGATCCGTCCGATGGCCAACGGCCGCGCCTGGTGAAAAGAAAAAGATGGCCAGGCGACGGCGCCGGAAGGGACCACTCCAAGAGGACGAGGAGGACGGTGGGCCGTACAGCGTTCCAGGAAACCAGAAGGGTGATGGGTACGCGGACGTCGACGCGAACATCTCGACAGAGGCAATGCGCGCTCTCGAAAGCCTCCGCTCCAATCCTTTAAACATGCAGGGCAGGCCTCTTTCAAAAAACGAAGAGGCAGAGGTCTGCCCGAGAAACTGGTTCCTCTTCGCCGCGAAACCGCCACACATCTCACAGCTCGCATGGAACTTGGTGAGGCCCAACACTCGCGCACACCACTTGCGATGGTTGACGCGAATCAAGTCGATGAACTCGGAACAGATGCTCATGCGCTTTCCGGCGGCATGCATCGACTTGATTCTGTCGACCGCACGGGCCCGCAAATGGAAGTGGGCAACCACCGCGAAGGCCTTTGCCGCGGTGGCGGGTGCGCTGCGAGACCTGCCGCTCTACTCGACGCAGACGCGGGGTATTCGCCTTCAGGACGATCCCGAGTGGCGAAGCGCTTTTGGCACGGTGCAGCGTTACATGAAGGAGTCGGTGCCGGATGCGCCTCCCTTCGTTTCGCGTCAACAGGTCGAGAGGATCTCCAAACGGCTCCGGTTAGGCCATCCACGCGCCGCGCTGTTCCTCGCCATGATGTGGGGATTCGCAGCACGAGCGTGCGACATTTCCACGCTGCGAGCGAAGGACGTGACGCTGTTCCCGGGAGCATCGACGGATACATACGTGAAGGTCACGCTGACGATCCGCAAGGGAAAGGGTGCCAAAACACGTGGCCCATACCCGATCCCGTCGGTGCTGACGAGGGACCTTGCAGCGACGCAGCAGGAGATGCTGGTCCAGAAGAAACCATCCGAGGAGCTCTTCTCACCACACGTGGAGGAGCTGCGGGCGCTGATCGCCCAGGAGGTGCGAACAGAGATGCGAGGTGCACAGCTGCCCTCGATCCGGAAAGGTGCGCTCCGTTGTATGGCGGAAGCGGGTGTCCCGTTGAAGGACCTGTTGATGATTTCCGGGCACGCGAAGCAGGCCACGCTGCTGCGCTATCTTGGGTATGGCCAGCAGCCTACGGTGGAGGCCGAGACCGCAAGGGACAACGCCGGAAGAGCGCTATTCCAGACCCTCTAGAGGCTGCGGCTTCCGTGTTCCGTTTCCGATCGCAAGAGTCATCGTGCGCGAATCTCGGAATCGCACCACAGGAGGTGTCGGCCATGGTGGACCAGATGTCCGGTTTCATCCAAGTGCTGACGGAGCGACCGGCACTCGTGAAGCAGTGGCCGCTGCACCTGAAACGGAACACACCACTGGACATGGATACCGTGCTGGCGATGCCGACAAAACGCGCCTCAACGAAGCGGTTTCTCCAGCGAATCCAGTGCTTTCTGGATCCCTCCTTCTACGATGGGTTGCGGACGTCGAGGACCATCAAAAAGTGCGTGCTCACAACGGCGGAGATCCAACAGGCGGTCGAGATGGGCAAGTTTGAACCGTGCCCGATCAGCGACATCGGCGCCCAGGTGCAATTGCCAGAGGGCATGCACGGCGTGAACGTCTTCACGGTGCCGGAGCTGAAAGGACGACGACGCCTCATCACGGAGCCCCTGCTGAACCGCGTGATTCCCAAACATCACGTCCCGCGCGTCCACTACGACACGCGCCTCGGAAGACGACAGCGGCTGCGATACGCCCGTTACATGCTACAGATCGACTTCGAAGCTTATTACGACGCTATCCCGATCGCGGCGACACTCCGTAACAAGTTCGTTTTTCGAGCCAGGCATGACGGGCGATACTACCGCCTTCGTACTCTCCCGACCGGCGCGCGATGGAGCGTTGCCGTCGGCCAGGCGGTGACGTGGACGATTGTCGACATCGACACGCCCGTCACCATCACCACGCTCATCGACAACATTCTCGTGGCCGCACGCGAAGGTCAGGAGCGTGAGTTTGTGCTCGCGGTGCGCACGGTCGTCGCACGCATCAAGGCGGCGAACCTGATGACGTCACCCAACCGGGACGAGCTGGAGGCGATGTCGGACGAGGAAATCCTGCAGCTGGCGAGTGCCAACACCGTTTTTCTCGGCGAGGAATACACATGGAATGGCCGAGAGCGTCTGATCCGCAACTCGGTGAAGACGGTGGCGAAGCTGAAGCTTGCGCTCCAAAAGACCAGCCACACCATACGCAGTCTGGCCTCGCTCATCTCGCTGATCTTCTTCGCGCTCCATACCACGCAAATGAACCCCGCACGGGCATTCAAGCTGCTGAGAGCCTACCGAGGCATATACCGGCTGACGTTCCGCGGGTACGACTGGGACGACGCGGTGCCGTACATCGACTCCTCCGTGGCGCGGTCGCTGCAGGAGATCGGCGGCGCACTGGTACAGAATCCGTGGTGGAAAATCTCGGACGAGAGACACCCAACGACGGACGAGGCGACCTATGACGCGGTGGCCTTCACCGACGCGTCGCTGGAGGGCTGGGGTGCTGTGCTTCACCTCCGCGACGCGGGCGCCACAGAAATGTGGACCTATCGGCAGCGCTGGACCGAGGACCTGGAACGGCAACTCGGCGGCGACGATGGCGAGGCGGAACGCGTCCTCGAAAAACTGCGCCAGTACCAGCTGCGTCGCCGCGTCCGGTCGGGAGGCCGGTTCGAGGACCCAGACCTGCAGGCGGACCGCTTCCAGGCGCGGTACTCGGCACACGCGGAACCACGCGCGGCTCAACTAATGCTGCGACACCTGGTGGAGCACCACAGGGTGCCCAACGGAGCGCGAATCGCGCTTGCCACGGACCACCGTGCGATTGTCATTGCGCAGAAACACCTGAACGGTTTCGGCGGCATTGGCAGAGGCTACGCCTTAAACAAACTTTTCGAGTACACCTACGACCTCTGGTACAACAGAGGGATCGACGTAGTCTTTTTCTACGTCGAGGGTGCGCGGAATCCGGCGGACGCCTACTCGCGACACTTCGGGGTGGACGCGACAGGGTCGCTGGAGGTTCACCGGGTTGAACCGTTTGGCGTTCCGTTCCTCCGGCACACGTGGTGCCCGCTATGCGAAGAGCGGCGCCGCGAGGAGGGCGGCGAGATATGATCGTCACCAGAAACATCCGAGGGGAGCCGGAACCTGACGGCCGACTCTCCGGAGGACGGTGCGACGACATCGCCCGCAAGTTATGGATGGCTAACCGCGTGCTATGGGGGGAGGCTTCCCCGGTACCGGTGCCAAGCCATAAGAAAAAGCACACAAAAGAAGTCCAAGACGACTTGATGTGCTCCTCACGCGACCGAGCGCGGTAGAGGGGACCGGCGGCATAATCATGACGCGGCGCCGCGGTCGTGGTTGCGTGCCTGCCTTGCCGCTTCCCAATGGGGTCGCGAAGACTCTCTCCATACCCATCTGCCTTCCACAAATCTTTCTCCCTTCTCGCCCTTTACTTGTCTTCAAGAAATCATATCTTCGCGAGCACCCTATCACACAGGACGGTGGCATTTGCCTTTCTTGATGACTTTGACCAGCATCCCCCCCCCCCTCGAGTCTCTTCATCAGAGTTGAAACATCCTGGAAAAATCAGCCTAAGACAACGGCGGGCTGAGGAGCCGATAGGGTGCTCGCTCAACGTCTGGGCAGAGGTGTCTGTTGTCTATGTGACTTCCCGACTGCCGTCCAATGGGTATGTCTTACACAATGAGCACCGCTAGCCGGGCTCGGAGGGGCTCGTCGATGGCGCTGGACTGAGGAGTCGCAAACACACCGCCACGACGTGGAACGCTACCGGTCGAGCAGCTTCACCGCTGGACACGGAATAGGGGCCTTTCCTTCACTTTGGCGAAACGATGTTGTGCAGTAGCAAGTGCGCCGATATGCCGCTGTGGCACTTCTGCTCTATATGGAAAGGCAAGGCAAAGGTTACCGCCTCTGCGCGGCAGCACTGGTGAACTCAGTGTAACGCCGTCCACAATTCAGTAGAACTCTACTAAGAGGAATAACTTTACACATCAGTGCATCGTGATCACTTGCCAAGAATAAGGCTGAAACTGATTGACGAATACAGAACCTGCAGTGGCAACCACCTCGACGGAGTCCAGTGTTAGCAGAAGCTCTGCGGTGGTAGGGAGGGGCCGTTTACCTGCAGCGGAATTATTTCCCATCTCACGCGGAGACAGCTCAGTAGACCCAGCACAGTGTCTTCAATCCACTTTTCTTCGTCACCGAAGAGTGAAACGGGGCAGACGCACTGTTGGGCCCCCATCCAAAAAACAAAGCATGTTCCTTCGGCGTCGCGGAAACAAGGCTCATTCACCCTCTGGGTGTTGGTCTTGCAACGAATTCACCTTGTCCACTCTTCGGCAACGGAAATAGCGTAACCATCACTATGGCCACACAAAATCCTAATGCCCGTTTTCATGGAGAGGGGGAACGCGGGCAGACATTATACTGCTTTCCAACGCGTCATCCCACATTCTGTTGCGGAATTGGATGTGCTCGCTCATCCTACTTTCGCATCTCGTTTCCCACCCATCTTCGCAGTTCAGAAAGTTCCCTTGACCTACACAAAAGCAGGGCACCAAAATATTTGGCCGCGCGTTGTGTGGCCCATGTGATGCAGCAAAGAGCCACCTGTGCTATCTCATGAAGGACGTGTGAGGCCTGTGGTAGCGGAAAGGGGGTTTCTTCCGGAGAAGACACTCACTGCAGCAGGTGGCGCAGACTGTGCCAACAGCGGCCGATAAAGCAGTCTTCGGGGCACCTGCAGCGCAAGGGGCACAAAGTGACTCTGACAAGGAGCGGAAGGCCTGGGCACATCCTTCGGATGTGT
This sequence comes from Leishmania braziliensis MHOM/BR/75/M2904, assembly GCF_000002845.2. NCBI lineage: Eukaryota > Euglenozoa > Kinetoplastea > Trypanosomatida > Trypanosomatidae > Leishmania > Leishmania braziliensis. The sequence goes on along the minus strand of NC_017948.1, from coordinate 701,087 downwards.
GATGCACACCCGACTTCCCAAGCGAAAACCCATGACTAGGGAAATCGAGAGAGCTTGGGAGTAATGGATGCGATATTCTGCAATGGCCGCGTGTAGGACGACAGCCTGCCAGAGGAGCCTCTCGTGCAAGCGCCCAGCGTCACATGCTGTCCCTAGTCGAGCCGGCAGCCGCAGATCGGGCTCTCCTTGCCGAGGACGCTGAGAAAGCAACGTTGCCCATTGGCCGCGGTCGCGCTGAGCATCCCCTCCTCGCCGCCGCCTTTCTACCACGACGGGGAAGTGGCGCAGGGATAGTGCGGCGAGCAAGCCGATATGGAGCGAGCGAACCATCTCCGGCTGCACTACTACCCACTGTTTCCCAACCTGAGCACTTGGCTTGCTCTGTTTCGAGCTCTCCGATGCCGCGATGGCGAGTCCGATGGGCACCGCAGCCGTCCCAATGAGCAGCAAGTGGGCCCAATCGAGGCTCCTATGCACTCCTGGCGCATGGGCCACACTCACGGCCGGCGTGCGCATCTGCCCACGGAATGAATGTGCCGAGATGCGTCATGGCTGACGTGGCTGTCCCTGACCGAAACATACGCGCTGCATTTGAAAGGGTCTGTGGAGGCAGCTGCAAGGCGTGGCTGCGACTGGCTCTGCTGCGCGCGGTGGATCCGTGGGGATGTGCGCGCGCGCTGCTCCCTCTCTCCTCTCGCGCTTTGAAAGGGTGGCGGTGGCGGACGCGGTGTCGAAAGAGGTGAGATGACATGGCGCAGAATCGCCTGCGTGCGAGTCAACACGTCTGCCAACGTTGTAGTGCCGTGTGCCGTGTGGCACTGTGGGCTCCTTTTCTTACTGCTGGGATGCCTCCTGGCGTGCCTCGTGGAAGGAGGGCCGTGTGCGGTGGGCCTGCGCTATCCACAACGAGGAAAGTGATGCCACTGGCAACGTGGTTCTCCTCTGATTCTTCTGTCCATCCCTTTGCTGTATGGGCTGGCCACCTCTCTTTCTGGGAGGGGCGGGGCTGAGGAACGCCACTGCTCATCCCCAAAAGACACTCCAAAGAAGATGAGGTGTGCTGCGCAGCGAACTCAGTCAACCTGTTGCGGCGTATGTCTCTGCGAAGGCGCGTTGGTGAGTCGGTGTGCCTTTTTATTGGGGGGAGGGTTGTGTGCGTGGCGAGTTCCAAGAATCCGATGCGGCAGAGGCGACCCTGTTTGCAGAGTCGTCCGCTTTCGGCTCCCTATTCCGCTGCACCGGCCCGACTCCTTCTCTCTCCGGGACCTTTTTTTCTGCTCGCGCCTGCGTGTCACGTTGCGGTGCGCTACCAGCAAAGGCTCAACCGCGAGAACTTACGTCTGCCCGTCCCGTGCCCACCGCTCATCCACGCTCCACTTTCTTTCCGCTGCTCCTCATGCGCCTTGGACCGCAGCTGTTCCGGATTCGCTGCTTTCTCCCGTGTCGCTACTTGCGGGCTGTGCGGTTCCTGCGCAGTGTGGCAGTCGTTACTGTGCGCAGCACGGGCGCCGCGCTGAGGGGGATATGGAGGCAACACACCCAGCGCGCCACCATGATGCCAACGACGGGGTGCTCCATGAGCGGTATGCGCGGGAACGGACGGGCTCCAACGGTGATGGCGTGACGAAAGGAGCCCTCTTGGGATGACCATGCCTGCACCTCGCCAGAGAAGCGGTATCTGCGACGACCGACGTGTACACAGAGTTCGCTCCGCGCTGTTGAGCCGCGATCTCGTTCAGCCAAAACCTCTGCGTGGGTAGACCTCAAACTCTGGCGGACCGCTGCAGGCTTTGCGCAGAGCCCATTCCTCTCTTGGCCATTCACATCCCTGTGTGCTGCGTGAGGTGACGAAGGAGGTGCGCTCTCTCCTTGCCGCTACTCCGCACTACTGCTCCGTGTGCCATGCATACTGCTTCCGTAGAGCTCTTGACGACGTAGCGCACCGTCCACCGGATGGTCGTAAGCAACGCTGGCGATGCACATGAACCATTGGCGATACACCCTGACAGCGGTGGCTCCTTCTCGACTCCCTCGCCCCCAATAACGTGCGCCTATTCCCGACGGTGTGCCTGCAGGGCTTTCCCGCTCCTCCCTGCACCAAAGGAAGCTTTCCTCTCCTGCGATGCGCCGCGTAACAGTTTTCATGGCCACCATTGCAATCACCGCGACACCCTCTCCCACTGTACCGGGGAAATCCTCCCGAGGGCGAGTGCCAGGGTACACGGGTTAGGGTTAGGGTTAGGGTTAGGGTTAGGGTTAGGGTTAGGGTTAGGGTTAGGGTTAGGGTTAGGGTTAGGGTTAGGGTTAGGGTTAGGGTTAGGGTTAGGGTTAGGGTTAGGGTTAGGGTTAGGGTTAGGGTTAGGGTTCCATTGGCGGCGTGTAAAACCACAAAGGCAATCGAATGGCACTTGACCTTATAGTTGGCCGGGTTAATTTGTCTGGGCAAAAGAACTGGAAGGGGGATGGGGGTGGTTGGTGGGATGTGGTGATGGATTTGCGAAATATACAGGCTGGGTGCCATAATGTTTCCCGATTGGAAATTATGGCCACAGGTCGGAAATATGTGTTTCTGTTATGAATGATTACTTTCTATTGTCCCTTTATTTCTTCTCTAATGTGTTATTCATAAATGAAGTAATCCACTCTAAGTGTTGATGCGGCCCGCGACGAAAAAACGACTACACAACGTTAAGCGATCCTCCCGACACATACTCGAGTCCCTGCGACACAAGCGCACGTTTTCCCTTTCCTCCCACTCACACACATCACAAATGTCCGACAAACAGGAACGCCTCACAGAGGCAGAGCTGGACAGGACACTAAAAGTTTACCTTGCGCACAAGGCAACCCGTTCCATGGCGGAAATTGCAAAAAAGCAATACATGGAGGGCAAAACGAACACAAGCGAGTTCCTGGAAATGACAGCGGCAATGGCGGACTCCTTGTGGGAAAAAGCCGGCGAAAAAGGAGCCCCATCAATAGACGTCAAGAAGGAGATGATGGAGGCTCACAATATTTTCGCAGACAAGGAACTTCAAGAGGTGATGGACATGGAGGATAAGCGGAAAGAAGCCCGGGCGAAGATCAAAGCGACAAAGGACCCATTGGAGGGATATAAAACCAAGGTCGAATCGGCGATCCTGGCGCACCAGATGTCCCCAATGGCCGCGGCAACGGCGACAATTCTACTCGGTCTGTCCGGACCAGAGTCACAAGAAATGAGCGCCGATGAGAGAATTGCCGAATGGCTGTCCATTTTTGTCGATGAGACGTGCTCGTCGAGATTGCTTGCCTACAACGTGCAGGTCGCCGAATCCGTCGCAGGAGGGATGCGACAATGGCGTAAAGTGTTGAAACGGCTGGACGCACCTCTCGTTCCGGAAACGGAACGACTCGCACACCTTAACCGTATCACACTTGAAGCGGCTGAGAACGAGAAGCAGCGGAGCACCACCCAAAGGATCGAAGGAGGAGGCACGCACACAACACGCCCACGAGATATTTTTCGGACACCGCCAAGAGACGGCAGCGATCTCCTGGAAGGCGGCGCGCCGTACGCACCATCATCGGAGCAGATGGCTCGCAAGTCCCCGCCCTGGATATGAGCAGGCTCGGTGCCCTCACGGAAGAGTCCCAGTTAAGGATGCAGGACACCATTACGCATCTTATGAGGGAACAAAAAACGGCACCGCGAGTTTCAAATCATACCCAGGGACCCCGCAATTCTCAGAACAGCGGGAGAGGGGTAGGATTCCAGGGCAATTACCGAGGAAATGGCGGAGGTAATCGGCACGGTAACTACCGCGGAGGCGAAGCGCAGGAGGACTTTCCGTCCGAGTCAAAAAATCTAAAGCCCGACGGGACCACCGCCGACGTTTCGAGGAAGGAACCCACACACCACCGAACAATTACATGCGGTGTTGCAAGATCATTTGCAAAAGAAGTGTGGGGAGGTGACATGCGCGCAGGTAAGACATCGAATATGGAACTCGATGCCATTTACAACGCATACCTTCCAAAGAAACGGATCGTTCCGTCGGACACGATGGTGCACCTTGATTGGAAACGCGCGCAACAGCTCGCGGCAAAGGTGCACCGTCACGGCGTCGTTTATTTCCCCATCTTCATTATGAAGCACTGGATCGCAGGGCTTTTGGAGAAAGGGACGCGGGACTCAGCAGAAATACAGCTGAGCATCTTCGACTCCGCACCTTCTCCCATAGTAGAAGATAAACTGCGCAAGCACTTTCATATGGTCTGGCCGGCTTTGCGTTTGGTGAAGAGATTTTCACCACGTCAGGAACGCTATAGCGACGACTGCGGTTTGTACATGTCTGCCGTATTTTTCGGCGATCATCTGGACATACAAATCGACCATAGCCAAGATATGGCAAAGTGCATGCGGCGCCTGCTTTACGCGGCGTCAAAACACCACCCGCCACGTGAATATTTCCTCGAAAAAATGAGGAAAATTCTGACGAACCACCCGGTGTCAAGAAAGGATCGCTTTTACGACGAAATCGAGCACAAGCCGTGGTTGAAGAAAACCACGGTGAACCGTGAGGACACCTTTCACTTGGGTGGAGGCGAGAGGCGCACGACGAAATTCACGAACCCGAAACGTGATTCGAAACGTGCAAACAAAACATCAACACGCGCCCCACATCCACCTCTTCACCAAAAGAAAGAGGAGGTGACGGTACGGACAAGTAGGGACCGAATTGAGCGCAAGAAAGGCGCACCGCCGACGCGTGTGGCAGCGTCAAAAACGCCCTCTCGGAAACGTCCGGAGAGATCCGCAATGGATGCTCCACTCCCACGGCGAAAAGCCGCGAAGAATAGTGTCAGAAAAACACCACCGCGAACCTCAGCTCGCAGGAACGGAAACAATACACGCTCTGTACGGTCGAGCGGGTTTCCATCACCGAGAGCGGAGGTGTCACAACGATGCGTGTCCGTCACCCACGCGCCTCCAACTGAGAACGTGGAGGGAAAGAATACGACAAACGCGTCACCACACGTCCCGCAAGGAAAATGCATTTCCGAGTGGACAGAGCTCACCTTTTCTGAAGCAAATAAATACGCTAAAAAGGTGTACGAAGCAGTCCTGGATCACCTGTGGGCTGCGACGGCTCTGGCGCGAGTGGGCGACGGTGTGGCACGCGGCTTGAGTGACACAGCCGTCGGACAACAGCGCGTGAGGCACAAGATGACACCATTGAGACCATACAGTGTCCAGGAGATGCTGAAGCTTCTCGGGAAAACGATCCACATTGCCGAGGCCTCACCGAGCGATCTGGGGGAGGTGATTGTCCGTGAGGAACACCAACTCGAGGAGGTGACCTTGGACCCCTCAACCGACGAATTGTATCTCGTCCGTGGAGCTTCAGTACCGACACTTTCGGAGGAAGTAAAAGGGTACAAATTTCTGCTTGGCGCAAGCCTCCGGGAGGCACCGGAAGACATGAATGGCGCGCGCTATCCGAGTTATTATGTCCTTACAAAGGATGCCTCGGAGGCGACCGTGGGTGTGTATGTTCCCACAGCCTTGACGCACTACAATCCATCCAAGCGACAGCGTGCACCGCGACACGCGTTGAGATATGTACCTCTCCCGCGAAGTGCGGCATCAGAGGCACACCAGGACCATACAAACGGACCGCGACCGCGCCTGGTGAGGAGAAAAGGATGGCCAGACGACGGCGCCGGGAATCAACTCGGCGATGATGAGGAGGACGGTGGGCCGTACAGCGTTCCAGGAAACCGGAAAGGCGATGGGTACGCGGACGTCGACGCGAACATCTCGGCCGAGGCCACGCGTGCACTCGAGGATCTACGCTCCAATCCTTTAAACATGCAGGGCAGGCCTCTTTCCCAAGAAGAAGAGGCGGAGGTCTGCCCGAGAAACTGGTTCCTCTTCGCCGCGAAACCGCCACACATCTCGCAGCTGGCATGGAGTCTTGTGCGGCCCGACACTCGCGCACACCACTTGCGATGGTTGACGCGAATCAAGTCGATGAACTCGGAACAGATGCTCATGCGCTTTCCGGCGGCATGCATCGACTTGATTCTGTCGACCGCAAGGGCCCGCAAATGGAAGTGGGCAACCACCGCGAAGGCCTTTGCCGCGGTGGCGGGTGCGCTGCGCGACCTGCCGCTCTACTCGACGCAGGCGCGGGGTATTCGCCTTCAGGACGATCCCGAGTGGCGAAGCGCTTTTGGCACGGTGCAGCGTTACATGAAGGAGTCGGTGCCGGATGCGCCTCCCTTTGTTTCGCGACGCCAAGTCGAAGCGATCATCGGAAGACTCCGACTCGGTCACCCTCGTGCCGCGCTGTTCCTCGCCATGATGTGGGGATTCGCAGCGCGAGCGTGCGACATTTCCACGCTGCGAGCGAAGGACGTGACGCTGTTCCCGGGACCGCCGACAAGCACACGCGTGAAAGTCACGCTGACGATCCGCAAGGGAAAGGGTGCCAAAACACGCGGCCCTTACCCGGTCCCATCGATGCTGACGAGGGACCTCGCAGCGACACTGCAGGAGATGCTGGTCCAGAAGAAACCATCCGAGGAGCTCTTTGCACCACACGTGGAGGAGCTGCGGGCACTGATCGCCCAGGAGGTGCGAACAGAGATGCGAGGTGCACAGCTGCCCTCGATCCGGAAAGGCGCGCTACGTTGCATGGCGGAAGCGGGTGTCCCGCTGAAGGACCTGATGATGATCTCCGGGCACGCGAAGCAGGCCACGCTGCTGCGCTATCTTGGGTATGGCCAGCAGCCTACGGTGGAGGCCGAGACCGCAAGGGACAACGCCGGAAGAGCGCTATTCCAGACCCTCTAGAGGCTGCGGCTTCCGTGTTCCGTTTCCGATCGCAAGAGTCATCGTGCGCGAATCTCGGAATCGCACCACAGGAGGTGGCGGCCATGGTGGACCAGATGTCCGGTTTCATCCAAGTGCTGACGGAGCGACCGGCACTCGTGAAGCAGTGGCCGCTGCACCTGAAACGGAACACACCACTGGACATGGATACCGTGCTCGCGATGCCGACAAAACGCGCCTCAACGAAGCGTTTTCTTCAGCGAATCCAGTGCTTTCTGGATCCCTCCTTCTACGATGGGTTGCGGACCTCACGGACCATCAAAAAGTGTGCGCTCACGGCGGCGGAAATCCAACAGGCGGTCGAGATGGGCAAGTTTGAACCGTGCCCGATCAGCGACATCGGCGCCCAGGTGCAATTGCCAGAGGGCATGCACGGCGTGAACGTCTTCACGGTGCCGGAGCTGAAAGGACGACGACGCCTCATCACGGAGCCCCTGCTGAACCGCGTGATCCCCAAACATCACGTCCCGCGCGTCCACTACGACACGCGCCTCGGAAGACGACAGCGGCTGCGATACGCCCGGTACATGCTGCAGATCGACTTCGAAGCTTATTACGACGCTATCCCGATCGCGGCGACACTCCGTAACAAGTTCGTTTTTCGAGCCAGGCATGACGGGCGATACTACCGCCTTCGTACTCTCCCGACCGGCGCGCGATGGAGCGTTGCCGTCGGCCAGGCGGTGACGTGGACGATTGTGGACATCGACACGCCCGTCACCATCACCACGCTCATCGACAACATTCTCGTGGCCGCACGCGAAGGTCAGGAGCGTGAGTTTGTGCTCGCGGTGCGCACGGTCGTCGCACGCATCAAGGCGGCGAACCTGATGACGTCACCCAACCGGGACGAGCTGGAGGCGATGTCGGACGAGGAAATCCTGCAGCTGGCGAGTGCCAACACCGTTTTTCTCGGCGAGGAATACACATGGAATGGCCGTGAGCGTCTGATCCGCAACTCGGTGAAGACGGTGGCGAAGCTGAAGCTTGCGCTCCAAAAGACCAGCCACACCATACGCAGTCTGGCCTCGCTCATCTCGCTGATCTTCTTCGCGCTCCATACCACGCAAATGAACCCCGCACGGGCATTCAAGCTGCTGAGAGCCTACCGAGGCATATACCGGCTGACGTTCCGCGGGTACGACTGGGACGACGCGGTGCCGTACATCGACTCCTCCGTGGCGCGGTCGCTGCAGGAGATCGGCGGCGCACTGGTACAGAATCCGTGGTGGAAAATCTCGGACGAGAGACACCCAACGACGGACGAGGCGACCTATGACGCGGTGGCCTTCACCGACGCGTCGCTGGAGGGCTGGGGTGCTGTGCTTCACCTCCGCGACGCGGGCGCCACAGAAATGTGGACCTATCGGCAGCGCTGGACCGAGGACCTGGAACGGCAACTCGGCGGCGACGACGGCGAGGCGGAACGCGTCCTCGAAAAACTGCGCCAGTACCAGCTGCGTCGCCGCGTCCGCTCGGGTGGCCGGTTCGAGGACCCAGACCTGCAGGCAGACCGCTTCCAGGCGCGGTACTCGGCACACGCGGAACCACGCGCGGCACAACTAATGCTGCGACACCTGGTGGAGCACCACAGGGTGCCCAACGGAGCGCGAATCGCGCTTGCCACGGACCACCGTGCGATTGTCATTGCGCAGAAACACCTGAACGGTTTCGGCGGCATTGGCAGAGGCTACGCCCTGAACAAACTTTTCGAATACACCTACGACCTCTGGTACAACAGAGGGATCGACGTAGTCTTTTTCTACGTCGAGGGTGCGCGGAATCCGGCGGACGCCTACTCGCGACACTTCGGGGTGGACGCGACAGGATCGCTGGAGGTTCACCGAGTTGAACCGTTTGGCGTGCCGTTCCTCCGGCACACGTGGTGTCCGCTATGCGAAGAGCGGCGCCGCGAGGAGGGCGGCGAGATATGATCGTCACCAGAAACATCCGAGGGGAGCCGGAACCTGACGGCCGACTCTCCGGAGGACGGTGCGACGACATCGCTCACAAGATGGATGGCTAACCGCGTGCTATGGGGGGAGGCTTCCCCGGTACCGGTGCCAAGCCATAAGAAAAAGCACACAAAAGAAGTCCAAGACGACTTGATGTGCTCCTCACGCGACTGAACGCGGTAGAGGAGGCCGGCGGCATAATCATGACGCGGCGCCGCGGTCGTGGTTGCGTGCCTGCCTTGCCGCTTCCCAATGGGGTCGCGAAGATTAGTTCCATACCCATCTGCCTTCCACAAATCTTTCTCCCTTCTCGCCCTCTGTTGTCTTCAAGAAATTATATCTTCGCGAGCACCCTATCACACAGGACGGTGGCATTAGGGTTAGGGTTAGGGTTAGGGTTAGGGTTAGGGTTAGGGTTAGGGTTAGGGTTAGGGTTAGGGTTAGGGTTAGGGTTAGGGTTAGGGTTAGGGTTAGGGTTAGGGTTAGGGTTAGGGTTAGGGTTAGGGTTAGGGTTAGGGTTAGGGTTAGGGTTAGGGTTAGGGTTAAGGGTTAGGGTTAGGGTTAGGGTTAGGGTTAGGGTTAGGGTTAGGGTTAGGGTTAGGGTTAGGGTTAGGGTTAGGGTTAGGGTTAGGGTTAGGGTTAGGGTTAGGGTTAGGGTTAGGGTTAGGGCTCCGCTTAGGGTGAGGGGCAGGGTCAGGCTAAGGTGTAGCTCTAGATTCAAAGATAACAGGACTCTTTGCCACTCCAAATCACCTACCTCCGTTCCTCACGCACCAGCGACGCTTTCCCTCTTACATGTACGCCACTGGGCATGCCTATGCGTGTGTACGTTCCCCCCTCCCCCCCCCCCCACACACACACACTTGCTGCAGTTGGTGGGGGCTCACCTGGACACGCCCCCGTCTCCGTTTGCTCTTCACTGTACTCGCTTTTAATGTTGTCCCTCCCTCGCCACCTCTGGGGTTGACGTTCCGACATAATGGGCTCTAAGGACCTCACTAACAGACATTTTTGCTTTCTGTCTCTTCTTCTTTTTGCTGCCGTTCTTCGACCTCTCTTGGCTCTGTGATGTCGTGTTTTCACTCTCGCCATCTCTCTGTCTGTCTGTCTGTGCATGTGTGGAGGGTGAGGGGGACGCGGAGATGTCCCTCACTTATGGGATACCCCCCTCGTACCACGCCGTATAGATGTGCGTCTGCGACGTCCCGGGGACCAGTGAAGTCGTTTTTTCCCTCTCACCCTCACCCTATCTGACAATCTCCCCCATTTTGCAAGCGTAAAGGCCAACCTTAAAATCCCCCCTCACCTTACGGGAATCCCACACCCCAGCAATCAAGCCCATCATCGCACCCCCCCACGCTTTCGCGCCCCCCACCCACCACCCCTCCAATCACCCCTCTTCTCCCCCCCTACCCAACACATCCCCCACACTACCCACACAACCTCAATGCACCCCTCCCCCCAATACTCCACCAAAAATCCCCCTCAAACCCCCCCCCACCCCACCCCTCCCCCAGGGGAAGAGGGGGGAGAGAGAGAGGAAAGAATGGCGTCGTTGAAGGGGAGCGGAAAAAAAAACAAGCAAAACCAAAGCGGAATACATGAACGAAGCAAACCGCAAACGCAAGAGAGAGAGAGAGACACCGCACGTGATGCATCACTGCAAAGGTACGCGGGGCCCATGCTTGAAGAAAAAAGAAAACACCGCGCTGTAATGCGCCATGGAATTTCTCCCCTGTCCAGATTCTCTTTCTTCCTCTCAGCTCTCCTTAGTATCCTCCTCACCTGCGCAATAGATACATATTTCTCTGTTTCTCTCTCTCAGTCGCTTTCAACAGCGTATACACATACGCACACACACACACAGCCTGATTATACTAAAAGCAACCCTGAGGAGAATGACCTATATGACTCGAAAGAATCAGGCACGCAAGAGGCGCGCATCGTCAAGAGAGAGGATGAAGGAATAGGAATATTGATATATAGATATATATCAAAGACTCTGTGTGCGGGAGTGAAAAGAGGAAAAAAAATACCTAACCATATAAAAAAGGCAGGCATAACCACATTTTCCTGCTGTCCCGCGGCTACGCTTTGCCGCAACGCCAAGTCGTACTGTGATCCGCTGTCTGACCTCCTGGCGCGAGAGGCTTGGTTGCCTCAAGCGTAATACCCATCGTGCATCACAACAAGGAGGTGGTAGAGAGCCGAAGAGAGAGGTGGAGCCACCTATACACATACACCCACACCCACCGACCGAGGGATTGACGTCACCACCAACGAAGGGAGCCGAATCTAGGTGAGGCATACATCGTGGAACGCTGACCACGGACACACACACACACACACACTACAGAGACACCACCACGACCAAAGCAACCATGTGCAGTATAGGGAGAGAGGACGACCACTTCCTGAAGTGCAATATAAAATTTTTGTGCGACGACACGTATGCTCATACCCATGCAAGGCACACGCACCGATACGCAGCGCGTATAGGGCTGCATCGATGGAGAGCGTCAGTCACACACTCCTATAAAATACACGCACTTCTTCAGCCCTGCTGCGTTGAACCCCTCCAAAAGCACACCCACTGCGTCGTCGCTTGTCCTCCAATGCTGACTCTCTCTCTCGAGCTACGACGCCCGCTGCTCCATGGGCATGGCGTTTCGGTTTGTTGCATCGATGTCGGCCCCAGCATCAGCACCGCCACCGTCGCCGCGCTGAGGTGGCCTTTGGTGTTGTTGCCCCTGACCATGCGCGTTGCTTGCCTGTCCGTAGCGGTTGCGCCGGGTTGCCGGGTCACCGCCGTTGCGAATGAACTCCGCCTCTTCATGCTTCTCCATGGACTCGATATCGGGCGAGTTCACCATGCGCGCGTCATTCAAGGCGCCCTTGAACCACACGTCCCCGATGTGCGGCATGCGGTTTCCGTAGAAGCTGCGGGGTGTGCGCTGACGGCGCATGCGTTGCCGTATGTCCATCTCTAGAGGCAAACGAGGTGGGTAATTCATCATCAGAGGCCTGTTGCGGTGACGTAGCTGGACCACAACGTTGTGCCCGTCATAGTTCAAATCGCACGGCTCGCCTGCCACCTCTTGACGACCCTGCCCATTCAGAGGGGCGTGCGCCTGCTGCGCATCTGTGGGACGTGCGAGCATCTTCGCCGTCTCGCGCGCCCTCTGGGTCGGCGTCAGGTTCTGGCCTCGAATTGTGATGGTTAACACCGGAACGTCTGCCCACGCTTCCAACGCTGCCCGACGCTCGTCCGAGTACGGTAAGCTCATCCCATTAGCGCCTGCTTGGTCGGGCGATGTCACACGGCTAGAGCCGGAGGTTAGAGAGGCCTTCTCCCCTGTGCTTGGGTAGTGGGCGTGGGGGTGCTGGTTGGTGTTCACAGCGTTCATGATACGTCGGTGTGACAAGGTCGGCGTGTGCAGGGAAGACGGTGGCTTGTTGTCTTTCTCCGCTGCTATCGCATTACCAGACCCCAATGCCGTCTTCGACAGTGCTGGGGACGAGGGTGCACCCGAGCTCTGGGCCACGGTGTCGGAGCGGCTAGGGGTAGCGGTGGCCGCCGTCGCGGGGGACGTGCTCTGCGTCGCCTGTGCAGCTACTCCGCTGTTGTTTGACACTGGCTTCTGCCGCCGTGTGAACACCTTCCGCAGCGGCGTGATGACGGTCTCTGTCGGCGACGTGACGCCGTTGCCGGAGGCGGCCGCTATGGCTTCTGCCGGAGAAGGATGAAGCGTCTGCGGAGAAGACTCGGCGCTGCCTTTCACAGCCGTCGACAGCTTGAGTCCGCCTGCGAAGGGTCGCAATGGACTGATCTTGGGCATCGGCACAGCGCTGAAGCTTGTTGAGCTGACACCTGGGGTACTGGCCATCTCGTAGTCGCCAGCCCAGACGTGCGCCTTGGGGGTCACCAGCGCCGGTGAAGTGTTCACCTTCGTGCGCGTGTTGCCGTCTTCGTTGTCATTGTGGCTCAGAGCTGAATCTCTGCCGCCAGCAGATGGGCGCTTGACGCTGCTGCTGCTGCCTTTACTCGGCTTCTCCGTCATGCGCTCCGGTGGGAACTTTGAGGCGACTTGGTGGCCATTGTTGCACGACTTGAAGTCGTTGATAGCGTCCCCAACAGCCTGCGGACCACCAGTGGATAGGGGGGCCGTGTTGCGCGAGACGGAGGTGCGGTGGTCAAGCCGGCGCGCCTCTTCCTTTACCCAACCGTTCGTCTTAGAAGTGGTGGCAGTGTTGCTGCTGCCCGTCGTGTCGTGTGTCGCTGCCCTGCCACAGTGGCCATTCATGTAGCCGCCCTCGTCTGTTCCCACAGGCTCGTCACGCTTCACTGTCCCGTCTATGGCGGATCGATGCCACGTACCGGCGTCTTGGAGACTGGCGTCAACGCTGCTGCCAACTGTAACACTGCGTGTTGCACTGATACCGTTGGGATTGTTGGCTCTGTGACGGCCCTTCGTTGGCAGCGGCGAGAGCGGCGGCGCATGGTATGGCGGCTTATGCCTCTCTGCCGCAGCAGGTCCGTTGTATTGCTTGCTTGAAGTGGCGTCGTAGCTGTCGCTAGGGGGTTGCAGCGACTCGAGGTTTCCAGCGCTGGTCACTAACTGGGCGCCACTTCCGACAGCGCGGGTGTTACCGTTGTTGATGGTGGTTGAGGTAGCCGCGTATGAGGTGTCAGGTGCCGATGCAGCCACCCGGGCGCGAGTAGGGAAGGCGTCAGTTGCTTTTTTGCGCACCTGCTGCTGGTTGACGATCGCAGGAAGATGCACCACGTCGTCTACATGGATCGACTTTCGTATGCTCTGGCGGGTGGAGAAAGTGCTAGCGTCGTGTGAGTCCACCTCGGCCGAGGGGTACGGGCCATCCGCGCGGCGCCCCGAAGTCGGGGCGGCAGCCCCGTCAGGGTTGTCGCCGGCCACTGCTACACGGTAGCGTGGTGTTGTCGTTGTCGAGGACGGCATGGCGGACTGTCTTTCTCCGTTACAGGGAGAGCTCGCATTCGTGCGGGTTGGCTTGCGAGGCGCTCCGCGACCAAGCGACGTAGGGGTGCCTCCGTTTCGGTGATCGCCTTGAAGGCTCATGTAGTTCCCGTACACGTCGACATCGCCGTCGGTCGAAGTGGAGGTGCTGGTCGGGTTAGGCGGCGCACCGCCCGTCGTGTGCAGTATTGCCTCCACGTCCATCACCCCATCGTACTCACCATATTCATAACCGCCGCGGTCCGCGTCGCCGTTGTTTGACTTGGACACCGGCATCCCCAACATGACTTCGTATTCGATTTCAGCCCCGTATGTCGAGGAGGGTGGGGACGGGGCGAGAAGTAGCTTTCGGCGAACAACACAAGAGACTGACGCGCGCAGGCGAGCCAGAAAGAGGAAAAAAGAAGACGGGAAGGAGCTGTTGAAGAAGGGGAAGGGGCCCAGATCGCCAGAACGACGAATGACATACACCGTTGGTTGACCGCCCCGAGGATGGGGGACTGAAAGAAGGGGACAAGTAGAGGTGTGGGTGAGCGGTTTCGGAGAGAGAAAAGAGTCAAGACAGCAATTCCATAAGACGGACGAGAAGAGAGCACAGACACACACACACACAGACACACAGACAGAGGGTGGTGGTGGTGGTGGGAAGCACAAAAGAAGCGAAAGGGCAAATACAAGAGCAAAGCAACAACAAGAAGGAAATGAAGAGACCAGTGACCAATGCGGAGACACACACCGACGCGTGCAGTCAGAAGGAGAAGGAAATCAAATTTGTGTGAAAGGGCTGTCCCCCGCTCCCTCGAAAAACAAACAAACAACAAACAAAAGAAAAACCCCCAATGACAAGAGAGAGAGAGAGAGACGATCAGGCTCGCGAGGACACGCGCACACATGCAAAATCGAGGAAAGAAAGGAGAGTCACAGGAGAGTGCACAAAGGACACAGCTAGAGACGTGCTGGAGATGTTTTACACGTTTCTCTCTCTCTCTATGCCTCTGTCGGTCTGTGACGTGTGCCAGTGCAAGGGAGAGAGAGGTGCGGGGGGCTAGCTGTTGCTCCTCCCCTTTCCTTCGAACCACGAACGGAGGAGGGCAAACGAAAAAAGCAAACAAGAACACCTTTGCCAGTACCGCTCTGCTTTTCCTTTTTTAATACGGCAGCTTTAGCACCGGCAGGCGTGTGTGTGTGCGAAATCTGAACAGCTGACTCCTTTTTTTCCTCGCTTGTATGTTCGCGTGTTTTGTGGGTATTCTGTGGGTTGTGTCTGTGCACGTGAGCGGAGAGGGACGTGCCTGGTCTCGAAAAAAACGAGCCTCTCGGTTTCCTCGGGAACCTGACTGCGTTCTATGGTTGCCTTTCTTTTCGTTTGTGTCACTGCTTGTCTGCTGGCCTACTACTTGTGGGGTTCGTCCAAAAAAAGGCCAACCAGCTGCAATAGTTGGTCGGGGGGCTTTTTGTGCCCGTGGTCCCGTCAAGCCCAGCAGAGTCGCGGTAGTGATGGCAATAACGGTGTCATTTTTTCGTAACGATTGCTGCCTCCATTTTGACTTTGTATCCCTCCAGGGGTTTTTGAGGCTTCTATGTTATCCCATATTTCTTCCCACCTTTCTTCCACGTCCAGCACTTGTTGGATTTCTTTGTTTGCGAACAACTTTTGGGCGTCCATCACTTCCTTCTTGATATTTTTTGTTGTGGGATCTGCTGCGCCAACACTCCTCAGTAGTGATTTTGTCATACCCTTACAGGCGAAATGAAAATCGGCATCTGTCATACCGCCTTCGCGGTATAATTTTCTTGTGAGTTCTGCCGTCATCTTTGTAGCCTCCTCTGCGACGAATAATTCGAGGTACTCATCCAGCTCTTTCTCGGTTAGTCGTTTGTCGGACATTTCCGATGTAGGTGAGTCGGAGGAAAGGGAAACCGTGCGCTTTTGTCGCAGAGATTCGAGTATGTTTCTGGAGAAACGTTTCTGAATATGTAGTCGTTTTTCCGTCGCTGGCCGCATGAACTCCACTTAGTGTGATTACTATATACATTTGGAGAAGAGATAAAGGGACAAAGGTAAAGTAGGAATCCATAGAAACAGATGCAAGAGTACATATTTGCCGACCTGTGGCCATAATTTCCAATCGGGAAACATTATGGTACACAGACGGTCACACATCACAAATGGAAGTGAGGAGTCGGTTTCCGAGACACACACACTCACTCAGGATTCCTTTTCCACGGATACAAGAAACCGATTCAGCTATCGGTCAAAACAGATCCAACACCACATCCCACCAACCACCACCCCCCCCCCTATAAGGTCAAGTGCCATTCGATTGCCTTTGTGGTTTTACACGCCGCCAATGGAACCCTAACCCTAACCCTAACCCTAACCCTAACCCTAACCCTAACCCTAACCCTAACCCTAACCCTAATGCCACCGTCCTGTGTGATAGGGTGCTCGCGAAGATATGATTTCTTGAAGACAAGTAAAGGGCGAGAAGGGAGAAAGATTTGTGGAAGGCAGATGGGTATGGAGAGAGCCTTCGCGACCCCATTGGGAAGCGGCAAGGCAGGCACGCAACCACGACCGCGGCGCCGCGTCATGATTATGCCGCCGGTCCCCTCTACCGCGCTCGGTCGCGTGAGGAGCACATCAAGTCGTCTTGGACTTCTTTCGTGTGCTTTTTCTTATGGCTTGGCACCGGTACCGGGGAAGCCTCCCCCCCATAGAACGCGGTTAGCCATCCATATCTTGTGAGCGATGTCGTCGCACCGTCCTCCGGAGAGTCGGCCGTCAGGTTCCGGCTCCCCTCGGATGTTTCTGGTGACGATCATATCTCGCCGCCCTCCTCGCGGCGCCGCTCTTCGCATAGCGGACACCACGTGTGCCGGAGGAACGGCACGCCAAACGGTTCAACCCGGTGAACCTCCAGCGACCCTGTCGCGTCCACCCCGAAGTGTCGCGAGTAGGCGTCCGCCGGATTCCGCGCACCCTCTACGTAGAAAAACACTACGTCGATCCCTCTGTTGTACCAGAGGTCGTAGGTGTACTCGAAAAGTTTGTTCAAGGCGTAGCCTCTGCCAATGCCGCCGAAACCGTTCAGGTGTTTCTGCGCAATGACAATCGCACGGTGGTCCGTGGCAAGCGCGATTCGCGCTCCGTTGGGAACCCTGTGGTGCTCCACCAGGTGTCGCAGCATTAGTTGTGCCGCGCGTGGTTCCGCGTGTGCCGAGTACCGCGCCTGGAAGCGGTCCGCCTGCAGGTCTGGGTCCTCGAACCGGCCACCCGACCGGACGCGGCGACGCAGCTGGTACTGGCGCAGTTTTTCGAGGACGCGTTCCGCCTCGCCGTCGTCGCCGCCGAGTTGCCGTTCCAGGTCCTCGGTCCAGCGCTGCCGATAGGTCCACATTTCTGTGGCGCCCGCGTCGCGGAGGTGAAGCACAGCACCCCAGCCCTCCAGCGACGCGTCGGTGAAGGCCACCGCGTCATAGGTCGCCTCGTCCGTCGTTGGGTGTCTCTCGTCCGAGATTTTCCACCACGGATTCTGTACCAGTGCGCCGCCGATCTCCTGCAGCGACCGCGCCACGGAGGAGTCGATGTACGGCACCGCGTCGTCCCAGTCGTACCCGCGGAACGTCAGCCGGTATATGCCTCGGTAGGCTCTCAGCAGCTTGAATGCCCGTGCGGGGTTCATTTGCGTGGTATGGAGCGCGAAGAAGATCAGCGAGATGAGCGAGGCCAGACTGCGTATGGTGTGGCTGGTCTTTTGGAGCGCAAGCTTCAGCTTCGCCACCGTCTTCACCGAGTTGCGGATCAGACGCTCTCGGCCATTCCATGTGTATTCTTCACCGAGAAAAACGGTGTTGGCACTCGCCAGCTGCAGGATTTCCTCGTCCGACATCGCCTCCAGCTCGTCCCGGTTGGGTGACGTCATCAGGTTCGCCGCCTTGATGCGTGCGACGACCGTGCGCACCGCGAGCACAAACTCACGCTCCTGACCTTCGCGTGCGGCCACGAGAATGTTGTCGATGAGCGTGGTGATGGTGACGGGCGTGTCGATGTCGACAATCGTCCACGTCACCGCCTGGCCGACGGCAACGCTCCATCGCGCGCCGGTCGGGAGAGTACGAAGGCGGTAGTATCGCCCGTCATGCCTGGCTCGAAAAACGAACTTGTTACGGAGTGTCGCCGCGATCGGGATAGCGTCGTAATAAGCTTCGAAGTCGATCTGTAGCATGTACCGGGCGTATCGCAGCCGCTGTCGTCTTCCGAGGCGCGTGTCGTAGTGGACGCGCGGGACGTGATGTTTGGGGATCACGCGGTTCAGCAGGGGCTCCGTGATGAGGCGTCGTCGTCCTTTCAGCTCCGGCACCGTGAAGACGTTCACGCCGTGCATGCCCTCTGGCAATTGCACCTGGGCGCCGATGTCGCTGATCGGGCACGGTTCGAACTTGCCCATCTCGACCGCCTGTTGGATTTCTGCCGCTGTGAGCGCACACTTTTTGATGGTCCGTGAGGTCCTCAACCCATCGTAGAAGGAGGGATCCAGAAAGCACTGGATTCGCTGGAGAAACCGCTTCGTTGAGGCGCGTTTTGTCGGCATCGCGAGCACGGTATCCATGTCCAGTGGTGTGTTCCGTTTCAGGTGCAGCGGCCACTGCTTCACGAGTGCCGGTCGCTCCGTCAGCACTTGGATGAAACCGGACATCTGGTCCACCATGGCCGACACCTCCTGTGGTGCGATTCCGAGATTCGCGCACGATGACTCTTGCGATCGAAAACGGAACACGGAAGCCGCAGCCTCTAGAGGGTCTGGAATAGCGCTCTTCCGGCGTTGTCCCTTGCGGTCTCGGCCTCCACCGTAGGCTGCTGGCCATACCCAAGATAGCGCAGCAGCGTGGCCTGCTTCGCGTGCCCGGAAATCATCATCAGGTCCTTCAACGGGACACCCGCTTCCGCCATACAACGGAGCGCACCTTTCCGGATCGAGGGCAGCTGTGCACCTCGCATCTCTCTTCGCACCTCCTGGGCGATCAGCGCCCGCAGCTCCTCCACGTGTGGTGCAAAGAGCTCCTCGGATGGTTTCTTCTGGACCAGCATCTCCTGCAGCGTCGCTGCGAGGTCCCTCGTTAGCATCGATGGGACCGGGTAAGGGCCGCGTGTTTTGGCACCCTTTCCCTTGCGGATCGTCAGCGTGACCTTCACGTATGTATCTGTCGATGCTCCCGGGAAAAGCGTCACGTCCTTCGCTCGGAGCGTGGAAATGTCGCACGCTCGTGCTGCGAATCCCCACATCATGGCGAGGAACAGCGCGGCGCGTGGATGGCCTAAGCGGAGCCGTTTGGAGATCCTCTCGACCTGTGGACGCGAAACGAAGGGAGGCGCATCCGGCACCGACTCCTTCATGTAACGCTGCACCGTGCCAAAAGCGCTTCGCCACTCGGGATCGTCCTGAAGGCGAATACCCCGCGTCTGCGTCGAGTAGAGCGGCAGGTCGCGCAGCGCACCCGCTACCGCGGCAAAGGCCTTCGCGGTGGTTGCCCACTTCCATTTGCGGGCCCTTGCGGTCGACAGAATCAAGTCGATGCATGCCGCCGGAAAGCGCATGAGCATCTGTTCCGAGTTCATCGACTTGATTCGCGTCAACCATCGCAAGTGGTGTGCGCGAGTGTCGGGCCTCACCAAGTTCCATGCGAGCTGTGAGATGTGTGGCGGTTTCGCGGCGAAGAGGAACCAGTTTCTCGGGCAGACCTCTGCCTCTTCGTTTTTTGAAAGAGGCCTGCCCTGCATGTTTAAAGGATTGGAGCGGAGGCTTTCGAGAGCGCGCATTGCCTCTGCCGAGATGTTCGCGTCGACGTCCGCATATCCATCACCCTTCTGGTTTCCTGGAGTCCTGTACGTCACGCCGTCCTCCTCGTCCTCTTGGAGTGGGTCCCTTCCGGCGCCGTCGCCTGGCCATCTTTTTCTCTTCACCAGGCGCGGCCGTTGGCCATCGGACGGATCCTGGTGTGCCTCTGATGCCGCACTTCGCGGAAGAGGAATGTATCGTGACGCGTGACGTGGGGCACGCTGTCTCTTCGACGATTGGTAGTGCGTCCACGTCGCTGGAACGTAGACTCCCACCGTTGCCTCCGAGGCGTCCTTTGTGAGAACGTAATGACTCGGATAGCGCACACCATTCATATCTTCCGGCGCCTCACGGAGACATGCGCCAAGCAGAAACCTGTATCCTTTAATCACGTCGTATAATGTCGGTAACGACGGTCCACGGACAAGGTACAGTTCGTCGATTGAGGAGTCGAGGGTCACCTCCTCGCTTCGGTTTTCTTCTCGAAGAATCACCCCATTCGGGTCGGTCGGCGAGGCATCGACCATGTGGATCTTCTTTCGGAGAAGCTTCAGCATCTCTTGGACGCTGTAAGGCTGCAGTGGTGTCAGCTTGTGCCTCACGCGTTGCTGTCCCACCGCTGTGTCGGTCAGACCGTGTGCCACACCATCGCCGACTCGCGCCAGAGCCGTCGCAGCCCACAGGTGATCCAGGACTGCTTCGTACACCTTTCTGGCATGTTTGTTCGCCTCCGCGAGGGTGATTTCTGTCCACTCAGAAATGCATTTCCCATGCTGAACGTGTGGTGACACGTTCGTCGGGATAATGCCTTCTGAGCTCACCGTGGCGTCGTTTGGCGCATGCTCAGGCGTACGTGTGACGGAGTTTTTCTTCCTCCACGGGAGGTCGATCACCGGCAGATCCTCATCCTCGGATGGAAATTCGCTCGAGTTTAGAGAGCGTGTTTTGTTTCCATTCCTACCTGTTGCGGATCTACCTGAGGAACTCGCGGGTGTTCTCCTGTCACTTTTCCTCGCGGCTTTTCGCCGTGGGAGTGGAGCATCCATTGCGGATCTCTCGGGACGTTTACGGGAAGGTGCTTTTGACGCGGGTACAGGCGTCTGTGGCGTGCGCTTTGTGCGCTCAGCCCGGTCCATCTTTGTGCGCACCGTTTCCTCCTTTTTCTTTTGCCGAGGAGGTGGCTTTGGAGCACGTGCTTTCGGCTGGTTTGCGCGCCTGGAATCCCGTTTCGGGTTCGTGGATTTCGTTGCGCGCCTTTCGCCACCACCCAAGTGGAAAGTGTCCTCACGGTCCACCGTGGTTTTCTTCAACCACGGTTTGTGCTCGATTTCGTTGTAGAAGAAATCTTTCCGTGACACCGGGTGGTTCGTCAGAATTTTCCTCATTTTTTCGAGGAAATATTCGCGTGGCGGGTGGTGTTTCGACGCCGCGTACAGCAGGCGCCGCATGCACTTTGCCATGTCGTGGCTATGGTCGATTTGTATGTCCAGATGAACGCCGAAAAATACGGCAGACATATACAAACCGCAGTCGTCGCTATAGCGTTCCTGACGTGGTGAAAATTCATTCACCAAACGCAAAGCTGGCCAGACCATTTTGAAGTGCTTACGCAGTTTTTCTTCCACTATGGGAGAAGGTGCGGAGTCGAAGATGCTCAGCTGTATTTCTGCTGAGTCCCGCGTCCCTTTCTCCAAAAGCCCTGCGATCCAGTGCTTCATAATGAAGATTGGGAAAAACACTACGCCGTGACGGTGCACCTTTGCCTTGAGTTGTTGCGCGCGTTTCCAATCAAGGTGCACCATCGTGTCCGACGGAACGATCCGTTTCTTAGGGAGGTACGCTTTGTAGATCACATCGAGTTCGATGTTCGATGTTTTCCCCTCGCGCATGTCACCGCCCCACATTTCTTTTGCAAATGACCTTGCGATACCGAATGTGGTTTGCCTCTTGTGTGCGGTGGCCTCCTGCGAAACGTCGGCTGTGGCTCCGTCGGGCGTTAGTTTTTTGACCCGTCCTGTGCCTCGCCTCCGCGGAAAAACTTACGTCGGTTGTCTCCGGCGTTTCCTCGGTAACCGTTTCGTTGGCCTGTGCTTCTTCCGTTGTGTTTTGCCGGACCATAGGTATAGTCGTTTGAATTTTGGTAATCGTGCTGGCTCTGGCTATTCCTCGGAATCCGCTGTCCGAATTTTTGTTCTTTCAGGCATTGTGAAAGCAAGTCTTTCATTTTTAGTAGGTTTTCTTCAGTGAGTCCCGAGAGTGCTTCGAATCCTGCCATGTCCAGTGCTCCGATCTGTGTCCCGTCGGCTCCGAGAATTGGCGCGTATGGCGCGCCTCCTTCTAGGATATCTGACCCGTCTCTGTTCGGAGCCCGGTAGGTATCACACGGATGTTTTCGGTGCACTCCGCTGCCCTCAACTGTTCTTGGTCCTGCTTGACTTTCGCTGTGTGCCTTTTCGAAAGTGATGCGGTTGAGGTGCTCTAACCTGTCCGTTTCGGGAACCAAAGGCACTTCGACCCGTGTCAAAACTTTTCTCCATTGCCGCATTCCTCCTGCACTGGTTTGTGCGATTTGCGTGTTGTATGCGAGTAAACGTGACGTCATGGGCTCGTCCACAAACATGGCCAACCATGCTGCAATACGTTGGTCGGCGGTGGCTTTTTGTGCCCGTGGTCCCGTCAAGCCCAGCAGAGTCGCGGTAGTGATGGCAATAACGGGTGTCATTTGTTTCGCTACGATTGCTGCCTCCATTTTGACTTTGTATCCCTCCAGTGGGTTTTTTGAGGCTTCTATGTTATCCCATATTTCTTCCCACCTTTCTTCCACGTCCAGCACTTGTTGGATTTCTTTGTCTGCGAACAACTTCTGGGCGTCCATCACTTCCTTCTTGATATTTTTTGTTGTGGGATCTGCTGCGCCAACACTCCTCAGTAGTGATTTTGTCATACCCTTACAGGCGAAATGAAAATCGGCATCTGTCATACCGCCTTCGCGGTATAATTTTCTTGTGAGTTCTGCCGTCATCTTTGTAGCCTCCTCTGCGACGAATAATTCGAGGTACTCATCCAGTTCTTTCTCGGTTAGTCGTTTGTCGGACATTTCCGATGTAGGTGAGTCGGAGGAAAGGGAAAACGTGCGCTTTTGTCGCAGAGATTCGAGTAGTTTCTGGAGAAACGTTTCTGAATATGTAGTCGTTTTTCCGTCGCTGGCCGCATGAACTCCACTTAGTGTGATTACTATATACATTTGGAGAAGAGATAGAGGGACAACAGTAAAGTAAGAATCCATAGAAACAGAGGCAAGTACATATTTGCCGACCTGTGGCCATAATTTCCAATCGGGAAACATTATGGTACACAGACGGTCACACATCACAAGTGGAAGTGAGGAGTCGGTTTCCGAGACACACACACTCACTCAGGATTCCTTTTCCACGGATACAAGAAACCGATTCAGCTATCGGTCAAATTTCCCAGATCCAACACCACATCCCACCATCCACCACCACCCCACCCCCTATAAGGTCAAGTGCCATTCGATTGCCTTTGTGGTTTTACACGCCGCCAATTGAATCCTTGCGACACGCTCTCCCACTGTACTGGAGAAATCCTCCCGAGGGCGAGTGCCAGGGTAGACGGGTTAGGGTTAGGGTTCCATTGGCGGCGTGTAAAACCACAAAGGCAATCGAATGGCACTTGACCTTATAGGGGGTGGGGTGGTGGTGGATGGTGGGATGTGGTGTTGGATCTGGGAAATTTGACCGATAGCTGAATCGGTTTCTTGTATCCGTGGAAAAGGAATCCTGAGTGAGTGTGTGTGTCTCGGAAACCGACTCCTCACTTCCACTTGTGATGTGTGACCGTCTGTGTACCATAATGTTTCCCGATTGGAAATTATGGCCACAGGTCGGCAAATATGTACTTGCATCTGTTTCTATGGATTCTTACTTTACCTTTGTCCCTTTATCTCTTCTCCAAATGTATATAGTAATCACACTAAGTGGAGTTCATGCGGCCAGCGACGGAAAAACGACTACATATTCAGAAACGTTTCTCCAGGCACATACTCGAATCTCTGCGACAAAAGCGCACGGTTTCCCTTTCCTCCGACTCACCTACATCGGAAATGTCCGACAAACGACTAACCGAGAAAGAGCTGGATGAGTACCTCGAATTATTCGTCGCAGAGGAGGCTACAAAGATGACGGCAGAACTCACAAGAAAATTATACCGCGAAGGCGGTATGACAGATGCCGATTTTCATTTCGCCTGTAAGGGTATGACAAAATCACTACTGAGGAGTGTTGGCGCAGCAGATCCCACAACAAAAAATATCAAGAAGGAAGTGATGGACGCCCAGAAGTTGTTCGCAAACAAAGAAATCCAACAAGTGCTGGACGTGGAAGAAAGGTGGGAAGAAATTTGGGATAACATAGAAGCCTCAAAAAACGCACTGGAGGGATACAAAGTCAAAATGGAGGCAACAATCGTAGCGAAACAGATGACACCCGTTATTGCCATCACTACCGCGACTCTGCTGGGCTTGACGGGACCACGGGCACAAAAAGCCACCGCCGACCAACGTATTGCAGCATGGTTGGCCATGTTTGTGGACGAGCCCATTACGTCACGTTTACTCGCATACAACACGCAAATCGCACAAACCAGTGCAGGAGGAATGCGGCAATGGAGAAAAGTTTTGACACGGGTCGAAGTGCCTTTGGTTCCCGAAACGGACAGGTTAGAGCACCTCAACCGCATCACTTTCGAAAAGGCACACAGCGAAAGTCAAGCAGGACCAAGAACAGTTGAGGGCAGCGGAGTGCACCGAAAACATCCGTGTGATACCTACCGGGCTCCGAACAGAGACGGGTCAGATATCCTAGAAGGAGGCGCGCCATACGCGCCAATTCTCGGAGCCGACGGGACACAGATCGGAGCACTGGACATGGCAGGATTCGAAGCACTCTCGGGACTCACTGAAGAAAACCTACTAAAAATGAAAGACTTGCTTTCACAATGCCTGAAAGAACAAAAATTCGGACAGCGGATTCCGAGGAATAGCCAGAGCCAGCACGATTACCAAAATTCAAACGACTATACCTATGGTCCGGCAAAACACAACGGAAGAGGCACAGGCCAACGAAACGGTTACCGAGGAAACGCCGGAGACAACCGACGTAAGTTTTACCGCGGAGGCGAGGCACAGGACGGGTCAAAAAACTAACGCCCGACGGAGCCACAGCCGACGTTTCGCAGGAGGCCACCGCACACAAGAGGCAAACCACATTCGGTATCGCAAGGTCATTTGCAAAAGAAATGTGGGGCGGTGACATGCGCGAGGGGAAAACATCGAACATCGAACTCGATGTGATCTACAAAGCGTACCTCCCTAAGAAATGGATCGTTCCGTCGGACACGATGGTGCACCTTGATTGGAAACGCGCGCAACAACTCAAGGCAAAGGTGCACCGTCACGGCGTGGTGTTTTTCCCAATCTTCATTATGAAGCACTGGATCGCAGGGCTTTTGGAGAAAGGGACGCGGGACTCAGCAGAAATACAGCTGAGCATCCTGGACTCCGCACCTTCTCCCATAGTGGAAGAAAAACTGCGTAAGCACTTCAAAATGGTCTGGCCAGCTTTGCGTTTGGTGAATGAATTTTCACCACGTCAGGAACGCTATAGCGACGACTGCGGTTTGTACATGTCTGCCGTATTTTTCGGCGTTCATCTGGACATACAAATCGACCATAGCCACGACATGGCAAAGTGCATGCGGCGCCTCCTGTACGCGGCGTCAAAACACCACCCGCCACGCGAATATTTCCTCGAGAAAATGAGGAAAATTCTGACGAACCACCCGGTGTCACGGAAGGATTTCTTCTACAACGAAATCGAGCACAAGCCGTGGTTGAAGAAAACCACGGCGAACCGTGAAGACACTTTTCACTTGGGTGGTGGCGAAAGGCGCGCAACGAAATCCACGAACCCGAAACGGGATTCCAGGCGCGCAAACCAGCCGAAAGCACGTTCTCCAAAGCCACCTCCTCGGCAAAAGAAAAAGGAGGAAACGGTGCGCACAAAGATGGACCGGGCTGAGCGCCCAAAGCGCACGCCACAGACGCCTGTACCCGCGTCAAAAGCACCTTCTCGTAAACGTCCGGAGAGATCCGCAATGGATGCTCCACTCCCACGGCGAAAAGCCGCGAGGAAAAGTGACAGGAGAACACCAGCGAGTTCCTCAGGTAGATCCGCAACAGGTAGGAATGGAGACAAAACACGCTCTCTAAACTCGAGCGAATTTCCATCCGAGGATGAGAATCTGCCGGTGATCGACCTCCCGTGGAGGAAGAAAAACTCCGTCACACGTACACCTGAGCATGCGCCAAACGACGCCACGGTGAGCTCAGAAGGCATTATCCCGACGAACGTGTCACCACACGTTCAGCATGGGAAATGCATTTCTGAGTGGACAGAAATCACCCTCGCGGAGGCGAACAAACATGCCAGAAAGGTGTACGAAGCAGTCCTGGATCACCTGTGGGCTGCGACGGCTCTGGCGCGAGTCGGCGATGGTGTGGCACACGGTCTGACCGACACAGCGGTGGGACAGCAACGCGTGAGGCACAAGCTGACACCACTGCAGCCTTACAGCGTCCAAGAGATGCTGAAGCTTCTCCGAAAGAAGATCCACATGGTCGATGCCTCGCCGACCGACCCGAATGGGGTGATTCTTCGAGAAGAAAACCGAAGCGAGGAGGTGACCCTCGACTCCTCAATCGACGAACTGTACCTTGTCCGTGGACCGTCGTTACCGACATTATACGACGTGATTAAAGGATACAGGTTTCTGCTAGGAGCATGTCTCCGTGAGGCGCCGGCAGATATGAATGGCGTGCGCTATCCGAGTCATTACGTTCTCACAAAGGACGCCTCGGAGGCAACGGTGGGAGTCTACGTTCCAGCGACGTGGACGCACTACCAATCGTCGAAGAGACAGCGTGCCCCACGTCACGCGTCACGATACATTCCTCTTCCGCGAAGTGCGGCATCAGAGGCACACCAGGATCCGTCCGATGGCCAACGGCCGCGCCTGGTGAAGAGAAAAAGATGGCCAGGCGACGGCGCCGGAAGGGACCCACTCCAAGAGGACGAGGAGGACGGCGCGACGTACAGGACTCCAGGAAACCAGAAGGGTGATGGATATGCGGACGTCGACGCGAACATCTCGGCAGAGGCAATGCGCGCTCTCGAAAGCCTCCGCTCCAATCCTTTAAACATGCAGGGCAGGCCTCTTTCAAAAAACGAAGAGGCAGAGGTCTGCCCGAGAAACTGGTTCCTCTTCGCCGCGAAACCGCCACACATCTCACAGCTGGCATGGAGTCTTGTGCGGCCCGACACTCGCGCACACCACTTGCGATGGTTGACGCGAATCAAGTCGATGAACTCGGAACAGATGCTCATGCGCTTTCCGGCGGCATGCATCGACTTGATTCTGTCGACCGCACGGGCCCGGAAATGGAAGTGGGCAACGACCGCGAAGGCCTTTGCCGCGGTGGCGGGTGCGCTGCGAGACCTGCCGCTCTACTCGACGCAGACGCGGGGTATTCGCCTCCAGGACGATCCCGAGTGGCGAAGCGCTTTTGGCACGGTGCAGCGTTACATGAAGGAGTCGGTGCCGGATGCGCCTCCCTTCGTTTCGCGTCCACAGGTCGAGAGGATCTCCAAACGGCTCCGGTTAGGCCATCCACGCGCCGCGCTGTTCCTCGCCATGATGTGGGGATTCGCAGCGCGAGCGTGCGACATTTCCACGCTCCGAGCGAAGGACGTGACGCTGTTCCCGGGTACATCGACGGATACATACGTGAAGGTCACGCTGACGATCCGCAAGGGAAAGGGTGCCAAAACACGTGGCCCATACCCGATCCCGTCGGTGCTGACGAGGGACCTTGCAGCGACGCAGCAGGAGATGCTGGTCCAGAAGAAACCATCCGAGGAGCTCTTCTCACCACACGTGGAGGAGCTGCGGGCGCTGATCGCCCAGGAGGTGCGAACAGAGATGCGAGGTGCACAGCTGCCCTCGATCCGGAAAGGTGCGCTCCGTTGTATGGCGGAAGCGGGTGTCCCGTTGAAGGACCTGATGATGATTTCCGGGCACGCGAAGCAGGCCACGCTGCTGCGCTATCTTGGGTATGGCCAGCAGCCTACGGTGGAGGCCGAGACCGCAAGGGACAACGCCAGAAGAGCGCTATTCCAGACCCTCTAGAGGCGGCGGCTTCCGTGTTCCGTTTTCGATCGCAAGAGTCATCGTGCGCGAATCTCGGAATCGCACCACAGGAGGTGGCGGCCATGGTGGACCAGATGTCCGGTTTCATCCAAGTGCTGACGGAGCGACCGGCACTCGTGAAGCAGTGGCCGCTGCACCTGAAACGGAACACACCACTGGACATGGATACCGTGCTGGCGATGCCGACAAAACGCGCCTCAACGAAGCGGTTTCTCCAGCGAATCCAGTGCTTTCTGGATCCCTCCTTCTACGATGGGTTGCGGACGTCGAGGACCATCAAAAAGTGCGTGCTCACAACGGCGGAAATCCAACAGGCGGTCGAGATGGGCAAGTTCGAACCGTGCCCGAGCAGCGACATCGGCGCCCAGGTGCAATTGCCAGAGGGCATGCACGGCGTGAACGTCTTCACGGTGCCGGAGCTGAAAGGACGACGACGCCTCATCACGGAGCCCCTGCTGAACCGCGTGATCCCCAAACATCACGTCCCGCGCGTCCACTACGACACGCGCCTCGGAAGACGACAGCGGCTGCGATACGCCCGTTACATGCTACAGATCGACTTCGAAGCTTATTACGACGCTATCCCGATCGCGGCGACACTCCGTAACAAGTTCGTTTTTCGAGCCAGGCATGACGGGCGATACTACCGCCTTCGTACTCTCCCGACCGGCGCGCTATGGAGCGTTGCCGTCGGCCAGGCGGTAACGTGGACGATTGTCGACATCGACACGCCCGTCACCATCACCACGCTCATCGACAACATTCTCGTGGCCGCACGCGAAGGTCAGGAGCGTGAGTTTGTGCTCGCGGTGCGCACGGTCGTCGCACGCATCAAGGCGGCGAACCTGATGACGTCACCCAACCGGGACGAGCTGGAGGCGATGTCGGACGAGGAAATCCTGCAGCTGGCGAGTGCCAACACCGTTTTTCTCGGTGAAGAATACACATGGAATGGCCGAGAGCGGCTGATCCGCAACTCGGTGAAGACGGTGGCGAAGCTGAAGCTTGCGCTCCAAAAGACCAGCCACACCATACGCAGTCTGGCCTCGCTCATCTCGCTGATCTTCTTCGCGCTCCATACCACGCAAATGAACCCCGCACGGGCATTCAAGCTGCTGAGAGCCTACCGAGGCCTATACCGGCTGACGTTCCGCGGGTACGACTGGGACGACGCGGTGCCGTACATCGACTCCTCCGTGGCGCGGTCGCTGCAGGAGATCGGCGGCGCACTGGTGCAGAATCCGTGGTGGAAAATCTCGGACGAGAGACACCCAACGACGGACGAGGCGACCTATGACGCGGTGGCCTTCACCGACGCGTCGCTGGAAGGGTGGGGTGCTGTACTTCACCTCCGCGACGCGGGCGCCACAGAAATGTGGACCTATCGGCAGCGCTGGACCGAGGACCTGGAACGGCAACTCGGCGGCGACGACGGCGAGGCGGAACGCGTCCTCGAAAAACTGCGCCAGTACCAGCTGCGTCGCCGCGTCCGCTCGGGTGGCCGGTTCGAGGACTCATTCATAACAGAAACACATATTTCCGACCTGTGGCCATAATTTCCAATCGGGAAACATTATGGCACCCAGCCTGTATATTTCGCAAATCCATCACCACATCCCACCAACCACCCCCATCCCCCTTCCAGTTCTTTTGCCCAGACAAATTAACCCGGCCAACTATAAGGTCAAGTGCCATTCGATTGCCTTTGTGGTTTTACACGCCGCCAATGGAACCCTAACCCTAACCCTAACCCTAACCCTAATGCCACCGTCCTGTGTGATAGGGTGCTCGCGAAGATATGGATTTCTTGAAGACAAGTAAAGGGCGAGAAGGGAGAAAGATTTGTGGAAGGCAGATGGGTATGGAACTAATCTTCGCGACCCCATTGGGAAGCGGCAAGGCAGGCACGCAACCACGACCGCGGCGCCGCGTCATGATTATGCCGCCGGCCTCCTCTACCGCGTTCAGTCGCGTGAGGAGCACATCAAGTCGTCTTGGACTTCTTTCGTGTGCTTTTTCTTATGGCTTGGCACCGGTACCGGGGAAGCCTCCCCCCCATAGCACGCGGTTAGCCATCCATAACTTGTGAGCGATGTCGTCGCACCGTCCTCCGGAGAGTCGGCCGTCAGGTTCCGGCTCCCCTCGGATGTTTCTGGTGACGATCATATCTCGCCGCCCTCCTCGCGGCGCCGCTCTTCGCATAGCGGGCACCACGTGTGCCGGAGGAACGGCACGCCAAACGGTTCAACCCGGTGAACCTCCAGCGATCCTGTCGCGTCCACCCCGAAGTGTCGCGAGTAGGCGTCCGCCGGATTCCGCGCACCCTCGACGTAGAAAAAGACTACGTCGATCCCTCTGTTGTACCAGAGGTCGTAGGTGTACTCGAAAAGTTTGTTCAAGGCGTAGCCTCTGCCAATGCCGCCGAAACCGTTCAGGTGTTTCTGCGCAATGACAATCGCACGGTGGTCCGTGGCAAGCGCGATTCGCGCTCCGTTGGGAACCCTGTGGTGCTCCACCAGGTGTCGCAGCATTAGTTGAGCCGCGCGTGGTTCCGCGTGTGCCGAGTACCGCGCCTGGAAGCGGTCTGCCTGCAGGTCTGGGTCCTCGAACCGGCCACCCGAGCGGACGCGGCGACGCAGCTGGTACTGGCGCAGTTTTTCGAGGACGCGTTCCGCCTCGCCGTCGTCGCCGCCGAGTTGCCGTTCCAGGTCCTCGGT
The DNA here is from genome assembly GCF_000002845.2 of Leishmania braziliensis MHOM/BR/75/M2904. Lineage (NCBI taxonomy): Eukaryota > Euglenozoa > Kinetoplastea > Trypanosomatida > Trypanosomatidae > Leishmania > Leishmania braziliensis. The sequence continues at coordinate 670,415 of NC_017948.1, read as the reverse complement.
CCAGCGCTGCCGATAGGTCCACATTTCTGTGGCGCCCGCGTCGCGAAGGTGAAGTACAGCACCCCACCCCTCCAGCGACGCGTCGGTGAAGGCCACCGCGTCATAGGTCGCCTCGTCCGTCGTTGGGTGTCTCTCGTCCGAGATTTTCCACCACGGATTCTGTACCAGTGCGCCGCCGATCTCCTGCAGCGACCGCGCCACGGAGGAGTCGATGTACGGCACCGCGTCGTCCCAGTCGTACCCGCGGAACGTCAGCCGGTATATGCCTCGGTAGGCTCTCAGCAGCTTGAATGCCCGTGCGGGGTTCATTTGCGTGGTGTGGAGCGCGAAGAAGATCAGCGAGATGAGCGAGGCCAGACTGCGTATGGTGTGGCTGGTCTTTTGGAGCGCAAGCTTCATCTTCGCCACCGTCTTCACCGAGTTGCGGATCAGACGCTCTCGGCCATTCCATGTGTATTCTTCACCGAGAAAAACGGTGTTGGCACTCGCCAGCTGCAGGATTTCCTCGTCCGACATCGCCTCCAGCTCGTCCCGGTTTGGTGACGTCATCAGGTTCGCCGCCTTGATGCGTGCGACGACCGTGCGCACCGCGAGCACAAACTCACGCTCCTGGCCTTCGCGTGCGGCCACGAGAATGTTGTCGATGAGCGTGGTGATGGTGACGGGCGTGTCGATGTCGACAATCGTCCACGTCACCGCCTGGCCGACGGCAACGCTCCATAGCGCGCCGGTCGGGAGAGTACGAAGGCGGTAGTATCGCCCGTCATGCCTGGCTCGAAAAACGAACTTGTTACGGAGTGTCGCCGCGATCGGGATAGCGTCGTAATAAGCTTCGAAGTCGATCTGTAGCATGTAACGGGCGTATCGCAGCCGCTGTCGTCTTCCGAGGCGCGTGTCGTAGTGGACGCGCGGGACGTGATGTTTGGGGATCACGCGGTTCAGCAGGGGCTCCGTGATGAGGCGTCGTCGTCCTTTCAGCTCCGGCACCGTGAAGACGTTCACGCCGTGCATGCCCTCTGGCAATTGCACCTGGGCGCCGATGTCGCTGATCGGGCACGGTTCGAACTTGCCCATCTCGACCGCCTGTTGGATTTCCGCCGTTGTGAGCACGCACTTTTTGATGGTCCTCGACGTCCGCAACCCATCGTAGAAGGAGGGATCCAGAAAGCACTGGATTCGCTGGAGAAACCGCTTCGTTGAGGCGCGTTTTGTCGGCATCGCGAGCACGGTATCCATGTCCAGTGGTGTGTTCCGTTTCAGGTGCAGCGGCCACTGCTTCACGAGTGCCGGTCGCTCCGTCAGCACTTGGATGAAACCGGACATCTGGTCCACCATGGCCGACACCTCCTGTGGTGCGATTCCGAGATTCGCGCACGATGACTCTTGCGATCGAAAACGGAACACGGAAGCCGCCGCCTCTAGAGGGTCTGGAATAGCGCTCTTCCGGCGTTGTCCCTTGCGGTCTCGGCCTCCACCGTAGGCTGCTGGCCATACCCAAGATAGCGCAGCAGCGTGGCCTGCTTCGCGTGCCCGGAAATCATCATCAGGTCCTTCAACGGGACACCCGCTTCCGCCATACAACGGAGCGCGCCTTTTCGGATCGAGGGCAGCTGTGCACCTCGCATCTCTGTTCGCACCTCCTGGGCGATCAGCGCCCGCAGCTCCTCCACGTGTGGTGAGAAAAGCTCCTCGGATGGTCTTTTCTCGACCAGCATCTCCTGCAGCGTCGCTGCGAGGTCCCTCGTTAGCATCGATGGGATCGGGTATGGGCCACGTGTTTTGGCACCCTTTCCCTTGCGGATCGTCAGCGTGACCTTCACGTATGTATCCGTCGATGTACCCGGGAACAGCGTCACGTCCTTTGCTCGGAGCGTGGAAATGTCGCACGCTCGTGCTGCGAATCCCCACATCATGGCGAGGAACAGCGCGGCGCGTGGATGGCCTAACCGGAGCCGTTTGGAGATCCTCTCGACCTGTTGACGCGAAACGAAGGGAGGCGCATCCGGCACCGACTCCTTCATGTAACGCTGCACCGTGCCAAAAGCGCTTCGCCACTCGGGATCGTCCTGGAGGCGAATACCCCGCGTCTGCGTCGAGTAGAGCGGCAGGTCGCGCAGCGCACCCGCTACCGCGGCAAAGGCCTTCGCGGTGGTTGCCCACTTCCATTTGCGGGCCCTTGCGGTCGACAGAATCAAGTCGATGCATGCCGCCGGAAAGCGCATGAGCATCTGTTCCGAGTTCATCGACTTGATTCGCGTCAACCATCGCAAGTGGTGTGCGCGGGTGTCGGGCCTCACCAAGTTCCATGCGAGCTGTGAGATGTGTGGCGGTTTCGCGGCGAAGAGGAACCAGTTTCTCGGGCAGACCTCTGCCTCTTCGTTTTTTGAAAGAGGCCTGCCCTGCATGTTTAAAGGATTGGAGCGGAGGCTTTCGAGAGCGCGCATTGCCTCTGCCGAGATGTTCGCGTCGACGTCCGCGTACCCATCACCCTTCTGGTTTCCTGGAGTCCTGTACGTCGCGCCGTCCTCCTCGTCCTCTTGGAGTGGGTCCCTTCCGGCGCCGTCGCCTGGCCATCTTTTTCTCTTCACCAGGCGCGGCCGTTGGCCATCGGACGGATCCTGGTGTGCCTCTGATGCCGCACTTCGCGGAAGAGGAATGTATCGTGACGCGTGACGTGGGGCACGCTGTCTCTTCGACGATTGGTAGTGCGTCCACGTCGCTGGAACGTAGACTCCCACCGTTGCCTCCGAGGCGTCCTTTGTGAGAACGTAATGACTCGGATAGCGCACGCCATTCACATCTGCCGGCGCCTCACGGAGACATGCGCCAAGCAGAAACCTGTATCCTTTAATCACGTCGTATAATGTCGGTAACGACGGTCCACGGACAAGGTACAGTTCGTCGATTGAGGAGTCGAGGGTCACCTCCTCGCTTCGGTGTTCTTCTCGAAGAATCACCCCATTCGGGTCGGTCGGCGAGGCATCGACCATGTGGATCTTCTTTCGGAGAAGCTTCAGCATCTCTTGGACGCTGTAAGGCTGCAGTGGTGTCAGCTTGTGCCTCACGCGTTGCTGTCCCACCGCCGTGTCGGTCAGACCGTGTGCCACACCGTCGCCCACTCGCGCCAGAGCCGTCGCAGCCCACAGGTGATCCAGGACTGCTTCGTACACCTTTCTGGCATGTTTGTTCGCCTCCGCGAGGGTGATTTCTGTCCACTCAGAAATGCATTTCCCATGCTGAACGTGTGGTGACACGTTCGTCGGGATAATGCCTTCTGAGCTCACCGTGGCGTCGTTTGGCGCATGCTCAGGCGTACGTGTGACGGAGTTTTTCTTCCTCCACGGGAGGTCGATCACCGGCAGATCCTCATCCTCGGATGGAAATTCGCTCGAGTTTAGAGAACGTGTTTTGTTTCCATTCCTACCTGAGGAATTCGCTGGTGTTCTCCTGTCACTGTTCCTCGCGGCTTTTCGCCGTGGGAGTGGAGCATCCATTGAGGATCTCTCCGGACGTTTACGAGAAGGTGCTTTTGACGCGGGTACAGGCGTCTGTGGCTTGCGCTTTGTGCGCTCAGCCCGGTCCATCTTTTTGCGCCCTGTTTCCTCCTTTTTCTTTTGTCGAGGAGGTGGCTGTGGAGCACGTGCTTTTGGCTGGTTTGCGCGCCTGGAATCCCGTTTCGGGTTCGTGGATTTCGTTGCGCGCCTCTCGCCACCACCCAAGTGGAAAGTGTCCTCACGGTCCACCGTGGTTTTCTTCAACCACGGCTTGTGCTCGATTTCGTTGTAAAAGAAATCTTTCCGTGACACCGGGTGGTTCGTCAGAATTTTCCTCATTTTCTCGAAGAAATATTCGCGTGGCGGACGGTGTTTCGACGCTGCGTACAGCAGGCGCCGCATGCGCTTTGCCATATCTCGGCTATGGTCGATTTGTATGTCCAGATGATCGCCGAAAAATACGGCAGACATGTACAAACCGCAGTCGTCGCTATAGCGTTCCTGACGTGGTGAAAATTCATTCACCAAACGCAAAGCTGGCCAGACCATATTCAAGTGCTTACGTAGCTTATCTTCCACTATGGGAGAAGGTGCGGAGTCGAGGATTCTCAGCTGTATTTCTGCTGAGTCCCGCGTCCCTTTCTCCAAAAGCCCTGCGATCCAGTGCTTCATAATGAAGATGGGGAAATACACTACGCCGTGACGGTGTACCTTTGCCTTGAGTTGCTGCGCGCGTTTCCAATCAAGGTGCGCCATCGTGTCCGACGGAACGATCCGTTTCTTTGGAAGGTATGCGTCGTAAATGGCATCGAGTTCCATATTCGATGTTTTACCTGCGCGCATGTTTTTTTTTCTTATGGCCTGGCACCGGTACCGGGGAAGCCTCCCCCACCGGGTGCCCATTCATTACGGTCAGAGGGCGGCATGCCAAACGGACATGCGGGGAGTCGCCAGAAGAAAGGAAACTAGTCGGTCAGCCGCCGAAAAAACAATCAAGCTACAAGCGCCAGCACCAGCGGGGCACGCAGGGACGCACGTACACGAATCCAGGCGGCGCTGCGGTCGCCAAATCTACAAAAACGGAAGCTGCAGAACCCGAAGGGATCGCTGGGAACAATCGGGAACCCATGCCGCAGAGGAAACTACAAAGTCAAAACTACAAACGCACAAAAGTAGAAAAACAGGGTGGGCTGAAAAGAAAGGGGAACTGGGTGGATGATGGGCGCGCCCACTCGCTTCCAATCGTGTCGTCCGCGAGGGTCTGTGCTGTCTCAACCCGTTCCCGCACCTGGCTCGTCGCGGTTCAAGGTTTCACCTCGCCAACTCCGAGTCTCGGGGCGACGCTGGGTCCGACATCCGCATAAAACCAGGGCCGAGACCCTGTTTGAAAACGGTGCATCTCGTGCGCCTTCGGGGACGAGTCCCCAGGTGAAGACCGTTAGGGTCCATTCTCAGGGAAGGGAGAAAACAGCTTAGCGCCAGGCGCCTGCCATCAGGAAGGAAAAACAAGAGACAATGAACAATGCTTAAAAATGAGAAATCACTTGAAAATTTATCTGAAACGAAAGCCATTTTACGAAAAAATACAACTCGCCTCCTGCGTTGGTAGGCTCAACTTGCGGTTCGTCCACGCCGTGGTCGGCACCCGCATCCTCCCGCGGTTCCCGGAGCACACACACACCTCCGCGGAGGGAAACCGGTTCGCCGTTCTGTGGCCTTCCGGTCCGTTCCGGACATCCGAGAGATTCGTGTCTAGGGTTGGGTGGGTGGGCGTTTTTCCGTCGCTGGCCGCATCAACTCCACTTAGTGTGATTACTATATACATTTTGAGAAGAGATAAAGGGACAAAGGTAAAGGAATAATTCATAAGAAACAGATGTAAGAGTACATATTTGCCGACCTGTGGCCATAATATCCAGTCGGGAAACATTATGGTACACAGACGGTCACACATCACAAGTGGAAGTGAGGAGTCGGTTTCCGAGACACACACACTCACTCAGGATTCCTTTTCCACGGATACACAAACACCGATTCAGCTATCGGTCAAATTTCCCAAATCCAACACCACATCCCACCAACCACCACCACCCCCCCTATAAGGTCAAGTGCCATTCGATTGCCTTTGTGGTTTTACACGCCGCCAATGGAACCCTAACCCTAACCCTAACCCGTGTACCCTGGCACTCGCCCTCGGGAGGATTTCCCCGGTACAGTGGGAGAGGGAGCCCCGAGGATAGGAAAGAGTTGTAAAAAATGCACGCACCCTAATCTGTCCCTGATCCTAGAGCGGGCTGGATTTTTTACTTTTGAGGGAATCGACGACGTCATGTTTCAGCTCTGTGATTGTGGGTATGGGGAGCGCTGAATTCGATGGCCGAGGAGAAAAAGGTTTTTTTGCTGTCGTCGAGGGTGGGCATATTCAGAGAGAAACGTTGGCAAACAATGGGTACAAAGAGCTGAGCACTTCTGTGGTATAAATATTTTGTTTTGCTGTGGAGGAAAGAATTTGAAGGCCCAATGTGACGAGTTCAAAGAGACAGGTTACTTCAGGCCGAAAACGGGGGATGCGAGACGCCTGTCCGCCAAGGCAAGCCAGGATGCAGCATTCGAGGAGCGCGACAATCGCTAGCCACCAAGAAGGATTGGAGTCGTCGTGGACGTAATTGGATTTTTTTTCTATAGGAGTGGCGCGTTTTAGGCCCTGATGTGGTACAGGTTTTAGAAACAAAAGGAAGCCGTTGCTCCGACAGCTGAAGGAGAAGGCGGAGATAGTTTTGGAGAGCAACCCCTGTAGCAGAAAGCTGCAAGGGCGCACGCAGAGCAGCTCCGGTCCGCGGCGAGGGATGCACCAGGTGGCGGCCGGCGCCATGGGAGCGGCTGTGGGCCGACTTGCGAGGCGGGTGTGTGGGTGGTGTTTGGGGCAGAGGTTGTGCTGAGATGACTGGGTTGGGGCACTGCCCCACCGCGTGTCTACGGCTGCTTTGTACCCCGCGACGGGGCCCTGTGAGACGGGCCGGGGGCGGCGTGGCGTTCGGCTCCCGTTGTGTGGGAGGGGATGGACGCGCTGGATGGAGAGCGGAAAGTGGTTTTCTGCCGTGGCGTGTACGTGGGTGGCGGAGGTGCCTCTCGGAGGTCACTTCTTACTCGCAGAGAACCTGCGAGACTTGTGCGTTTACGTTCGTTTAGCTCTTCTTCATCCGTGCGCTGCCCTCCGCCTACGTTGTCGGTGTCACGGGCGTTTGTGGTTCTCTTTCTCTCCGAGTGGCTTGAATCCTTCAAACGCCCCTTCTCTGCTTTGCTTCCTCACTTGCCACCCTTCGCCACGTGTGCTGCGCTTCTCGCCCGCTTTTCCTCCGCTGCATGACGGTGCACTCTGCCGCTCTTCCTCAAGCGCCTCTTTCTGTCCAGCTGGTTGCTGCATATCCCCCGACCCTCTCTCTGCCCTCCGCAGGCGATGCTCCTCCTCTCTCCATTGATGTACGGGGGAGAATGACGACCTCGGGTGGCTGCAGATCTTCTTGGGCGGCATCCCATCTCTGGTCCGTCATGTAGCTCAGCAGAACGGAGTGCGAAGCACGGAGAGGCCGGTGGTCGACCGGGGCAATCGCGTGGCTTCGCAGGCCTCTGTTTATGCCGCCGAGACATCTACGAGGCAGAATTGGGCAGGTGAGCAGCGAGGAAGTGCCATCACATCGGTATGGGCCACTGCGGTGCGGGTGGATTCAACAGCAAAGGGGCCCAGCGCTGGGCACATCTTCCTCCTTTCGAACTGGATGCATTGTTTTCCTTCCTCCTCCCCCCTTGCTTGCACAGTTGCTCTGTTAGCGCGCATCTCTGCGTGTCCACGTGCGCATCCCTCCCTCTCTCATTTTGATGTAGGCGGCGGCGTCAGTACGTCCGTCCACGGGTAGGTCGACGCGTGGGGGGGGGTGAGCGTGGAAAGAGGCGATGCCTCCTCTTTGGCATTCCCTGTTTCCCTCCCCACCTCGATGCTTGAGAACGCAAACCAAAGGCGATAAGGGTGAGCACGGAGAGAAGCGAACAGAGAGACGATGACGCCGTATGGATGGGGACGCATCAACGCATCTCAGTGAGGAGCCGCTGCTTAGCGGCTTATACAAACTCAAAGGCTCTCTCTTCCAGTGAAAGCGGCTATTGAGCTCCATCGACGAGGTCTGTCATTTCCAACGTGGAGCGCGAGTTATGGCCTCATGAGATCCGCCCCCCAGTGCAGCTCACAGTCTTATTTACGCACGCACGACAGCGTGGCAGATGCGCCGCTGGGGGGCGGGGGGTAGCCACGATTTACTCTCGGTCACCGTTCTACGGCCGCTTTGGCTTCTCTCTCTCCCCCCCCCCCAAATTGCCGTGCGACTTTAAATCACTGTTGTGCGCGTGGGTATGTGGGACTCGTCCGACTGCGCCTTCATCTTTGCTTCTACCATCGCAATGGGCTCATGCGTCCCTTCACCACTCTCCCTTGCTTGACGCCCTCTGGAGCTCTTGTACGGGACTGGCCCAGCATCGTGCATCTATCGCATGCGCACATCGAACTTCTTTCACCGCTGCTGTTTACTTGTCACCAATAAGCCCCGAGCATCGCGTGCATTTCATATGTCCTCGCCAACGCAGTGCGAGAAAGCCGCGGCTGAGGGGGCCGTGACGACGAAGACAACAGCGAACAAGGATTACTACTTCGACTCCTACAGCCACTACGGTATTCACATGGAGATGTTGAAGGATTATCACCGCACGACGACCTATCGTGATGCGATCTGGCGTAATGCATACATGTTCAAGGACAAGGTCGTCCTTGATGTTGGCTGTGGTACTGGCATTCTCTCGATGTTTGCTGCCCGCGCTGGTGCCCGCAAGGTGATCGGCATCGACTGCAGCAACGTGGCGGTGCAGGCACGCCAGATTGTACAGGACAACGGCTTCAGCGACATCATAACCATCATCCAAGGCAAGGTAGAGGAGTTAGACCTAGATGAGAAGGTGGACATCATCATTAGTGAGTGGATGGGCTATTTCCTCCTGTACGAGTCCATGTTGAACACAGTCCTCTACGCGCGTGACCGCTGGGGCGCGTCGGATGTGAAGATTCTGCCTAGCAGCGCCAACATGTACGCATGTGGCATCACGGACCCGCAGTACGTGGAGCAGAAGTTCAATATCTGGAACAGCGTGAACGGGCTCGATTTCTCCTACTTTAAGCGCCTCAGCTACATTGAGCCGCTCATCGACACTGTTAACCCGGAGCAGATCATCACCGACATCGTTCCCTTCTTTTCCTTTGACATCAACAGGGTGACTGAGGCAGAGTTGTCCTTCACGAGTACCTTTACGCTGGAGGCGAAGCAGGGTGACTTCGTACACGCCATCTCGGTCCACTTCGACACCCCATTCTACGCAGGGCATGACCCCGTGGTGCTGAACACGTCGCCAATGGTCCCGCCTACGCACTGGCGGCAGACAGTGCTCTACATGTTCCACCCACTGATCATGAAGCGTGGCGAGAAGGCAAACTTCACGATGAAATGTGCGCCAAATCCTGGAAACCCGCGGGACCTCGATATTTCCTTGCACATCGACTTCGATGGGGAGCTGCAGGCGTGCCACTACGACCAAGACTTCCGCCTCCGGTGATGATGCCAGCGACGTGACGACACTAGAGAGGGGTGATGAGGACAGCGGGGAGTGAGGCAGAGGAGGAGGGAGGGGCAGCGCACAGCGCGTACACCGCAGTGAGTGGCGTGCCTGGACGTGAGGGCGTTCGCTCTTTTACGTACGTGTGCGTGTGTGTTAACGACCCTGCCGGGCCATCCTTGACCTTTATCAGCCACCACTCCTCGTTCTGCCTTCGTTTTCGCTTGCTTCGCGTAAAGTGATGCGGATGCGAAACACCGCGCGTTAAATGTTGGTCACCCCGCCTGCGTGGGATTCGCGCTCTGCCCGTGCATGTGCGCGGGCATCGGTTTCGGGAGACGGGGCAAACGACCAGCTAAGAAAAAGTTAATCTCTCAAACGGCCTCCGCTGAGGTTTGGGGAACAGAGAGAGAGAGGGGGGCGCACGTGTCGCTTCTGCACTTCTGTCTGTCAGAGACACAGCGAGAAGACGGTAGCGTGTCGCAAGCCTCATCGTGAATTCTTATGAGGCGAACCTGCGTGACAGTGTACGCATGTCGGCGATAGGGTACAGGGATGTGAATTCGGCTTGTGAGGTTGTTTTACTCGTCCAGGCTCTACGTTTTTCTCGGCATGCATGGATGAGTCTTGCGCACCTGCCCTCTCAGCCCCTTCCACGTAAGCCATGATGGCAGATAATCTTTGATTGATCATACTGGTATATCAGCGGCCCAGTGGTGAGCCAGCCCTCACATGGGGGTAGACATCACCGAGTGGTATACACAAGCATTTCCAGCACAGAGGCACTTTGCACATGTGCGTGTGTATGTGAGTGGACAATAGGAGGGAGGACCGACACGCATCTCCACTTTCCCCCCCACGCGTCGCTGGTTAATGTGTGCCCAGGCAACTAAGTTCACATTCGCTGGATGTGGAGGCAATAAGACATCACTGCGGAACAGCAGGCTGGCCCTCCGTGGTGTACACGAGTGAGCTCCATGGCCGAAGTCGGCACATGCCGCTGCTTCGTTCCGCGTGATCTTTTTGTCTCATTACTCGCCATTGCCTGTGTATACCTGAAGCTCCGCCGGCTGCCTCCGTCCATCTGACTTCCTCCTCCTCTCTGCAGCCGTGGTAGACTCACTTTGCCTTCATACAGGCTGCACTGGCGCGTGCTCCTACACACACGCACATACGGGTATAAAAACCGATCGCCTCCTTTGATGAGACAACCCTCGTCACGGCAGCGCGACGGCCCGCCGTCTCGATCGCCTGTGGGCCGCCGCGGTATCCCTGCGGTGGTACCTCATGGGTCTCTTTCAGGGGACTTTGAGACACCACCACCACCGTCACGGCGTCTGCGCAGTCGTAGCAGCCCGTTCGACACCGCACCCTCACCGCCTTCGTTCCCACCGGCGACCGGGCTCGGTATTAGTGTGGTTTCTGTGCAGCCTTGCCCACGCAGTAGGCCAGTCGCGCAGAGGCGTACTATGATGTCGGTGGGCAAGGCCAGGGCTGCCGCGAGGATTGCACCGCAAACCAGCCGTCTGCTGAGCAGCCGTGAAACGCGCCTTCGCAGGGAACACATCTCGGAAGGACAGCCGGGAAGCCACTCTGCAGACGCCGCGACTCCGCGGCGTCTGCTAATGCGCAGATTCAGTGGTGGAGTGGCCTCTGCGCGACCACCTGCTATCACCTCTGCTCAGCTTGTCGAACTGCCGTCCTCCTCGGGGGTCACACCAGCCAGCTTCGGAATTGAAGTCGCCGGTCTGACAACCGACCACGCGCCGCGACGCCCACTTGGGGCCTCTCAGAGATCAGCCCTGTCCACGTCGCTGCTTTTCACCTTTCCAGAGGCGACGCCGTCGGCGCCGACGGTTGCAGGCACCGATGGCCCATCAATGAGCGGCCAGGAAAGCAGAACCGTCTCGTGCACGTTCCCACCGACGCAGAAGACGACGCGCACATCCCTGTCAACTTCGTCTGATGCTGCACCGACCGCCATGGCGTCCGCTTCTCTGGCAGACTCGGTACCGCTTCTTGGGGCTCACTTCACGACTGCCTCAGGTGAGGATGACGAGGAGCGCACACTTGGGTCTCTCTCCGCGTCGCAGCCGCTGAGTCGCTTCACAGCGATGCGCGAGCCTTCAACCCTCGCCGCTTCTACGAGGAGCCCACACATGCCATCGATCGCCATGCACGGTCGACTTATTCCATCAGTGACGAGTATCACCGACAGCTTGCACTGCTCCACAACGACGGACACCGCTGCTACACCGCGAAGGGGCAGCTGTCTGGTTTGGTTGCCTGCCGGTAGCGCCATGGACTTCTCCGGATGCTCTTCTACGACGAACCCCAAGTCATTTATCGACGAGCGGCGATCCATTCACACGTCGGCTCTCATTGCAGATGACGGCGCACATCACTGCCAGAGCAGCGCGGAGCCAGCGTCGCAGGGTATGGAAAGCGACGGTGACGTACCTGCACCACTCAAGGCACATTTGCCCAGCACCCCGCCACTGCCCCACGACCCTGTCGCTGGGCATACATGGAGAGCGGAATTTATGACATCGAGACACGCCGTCTCAGGGGCGCTGCACGTTGCCCACACGCCAGAGAAGCACCCACCGCGTACCGTCTTGCCATCGCCAGCGCGTACTGTGAAGACCTCCATACAATCGCAGCGCGTATCGGCGCGTTCTGTGGGGACTCACGGCGCGCCTATGCGTCCACCACTCCCAAGAGAGGGTGCGATTGGTGGCGACGGGGGCACAGGAACGACCTTATCAGGCTGCGATGCCTGTACAGCAGTCTCTTACTCTCCTAATCCCACCCGTTCACCGCGCGCCAGCCCCAGAGGCACACCACACCGCGTGAGCAACTCCTCGGATCGCCTCCGATTTGTTACACCTACCATGACTGCCACCGGTGCAAGCAACTCCGGTGCCTCACCTCGCACCAAATCGCCGACCGGGACTTTGTCGGCTGAGCTGACCAAGCGTGCAATAAAGGATCGTCGGCGACGGGAGCTCTACGCATGGAACGAGCAGCTTCGGTTACAGAACGAGTCCAGCGTTCAAGACGCTGTCTGACGCGGATGCCAGTGAGTATTACGTACATTACCCGCTGTGGAGTCTGCGCTTACCTGCATTCAAGCCGTCTATCTCTCTTTTCGGGCCCGCTCGTCGCGCCTTCCTCCTTGTCTGTGGCCCCCCCCCCCCCACCCACCTTAGTGGTCTGCGCGTATTGTTTTTCCATTTCTCTGCCCCACTCTGTGCCCACATCGCCTCGCCCCACACCTTAGAGCTGCGATGTGAGCGGGTGTGATTCAACTCGACTGAGCCCAGCCGCCGAGCGGCAGAGAGGGGAAAGACAAGGCACGCTGCGCCAGAGGTGAGCATAGAAGCTTAGCAACGACGATGGAAACCTTTACTGCGGTGTTCCGCGCATGGTTGTTGCAGACACACATCGGCACCTTGTTTGGCTTAATTCCATGCATGTGACTGTCATGACTGCATCAGCGCTCGTCCAGGACCTACCCAATGACGGCGGACTTCTCTCTTCCCTCCTGCTCCTCTGCTGCCCTTTCTTTTCCACCGTCACTTTCCTCGTCGGAGAAGTGAGCACCGCACAACAGCGAGTGTCGAGCCCAGCACGTGTGGCCCTTCCACACCCCGCATCCGCCTCTCTCTCTCTTTCATTCTGTGCCGTCTTCAGCGGAGACAGCCGCTGGACTCATACGAGACAGGTGATTGAGGGAGACGAGCTCATCACTGAAGCGTGAGCTGATCCTATGGCAGCGGCGTGATACGTAGGACTCTTTCGTGGGCTCCCTCCACACTGTGCCTTACCGCGCAGGCGTCGCATTGCCCTCTGCCCTCTTTCATAGCCCGACGTTTTGTCGCCTCCTCACTCTTTCGCACGTTAGCGTGTGTGTGTGCGCGCGCGTCGCCTATTGACTGGCCACCACTCGCTCGATAGGAGCGCTGTGCCTGATGGAGAGGCTGTCAGGAAAGAAAGAGGCGCACGAGGACCCAACACGTGTTGTGGCGCCTCCGTCTGCACCTCTTCCTGATTTGGTGGCGCAAAGCGCGGATGACGATAGAGATGTTGACCCCATTGAGATCGCTGACGTTGACATGACGGAACCTTTCCTCACAGAACCGCACAGCTGTGACGTGCCTGCGGGGGCAGCGGGCGTCTTGAGGAGCGGGGAGGAGATGCCCCCATGCTTGTCAGCGCCGTACATGGAGGCGCTGCTGAACACAGACCCCCGGATTTCCTTTCTTGCGCTGCACATTGGGGCCCTTCACGCCATCGAGGCGCGGGAGGAGATGAACTGCCTCCATTACGACTACCTCCCCTGGTGTGTCCCTTCCACCGAGTTCATGGAGCATCCGCCGAGTGGAGGCGCGCCCTTCTTCACAGTCCCGTTGATGCACCCGTCGGTGCGCACTCGACTGCCACTCGAGCGTGGCGATTGCGAGGTGGATGAGTTGCTCTCACACCCCACCAGAGAAGCACTAACTGCGGCCATCGGGGCTGACATGCTTGAGCATCTTCGCTTCAGTCGCAACGTTGCTGTGATGCGACGACGGCGCTCCAAGCGGGCGGCAGCGGCAGGCGGCAAGGGTTAATCTACCATAGCGAAGTCGTGTCAAAGCGTTGCGGTTGTCTGTGCACGTGGATGTATATGGGAGAGGTGCGCGTATTACTCTCACGCACTGCTGTGAAAATTTACATCAAGCGGTGCCATGGGCATGTGAAAGACGACAACGCCGGGAAACCAACAAGCGCGTGTGCTCTCAGAGCCACTGCGATGCGCCTCCTGCGAGTTCCTTTATGAAAAGTGTCGTGAGGCTTGCCAGCGCATCTCTCTGCTCACCCGACGGTGTGTAATGTACCTCCCTTCACCTTCCTCGCCTTGCTATGTAATCTCTTCTCGCAACATCTCATCGCGGTATTCCCCGCTCACTGCACGCATGGACATGTCGCCTCTTGCGGAGTAACGCACGCGGTGCTCCATCTTTGTGTTTTAGCTCTTCTTCGCTAGCCATGCCTGCTGCACCGTCGTCCGCCTTCACGCAAGGGGAAACGATGGAGCAGCTCCGCCTCAAGGGTAATGCGTGCTTCACGGACAACCCTGCTGAGGCAGCCGAGTACTACACGCGAGCTGTGCAGCTCTACGAGCAGCGACACGGTAAAGACGCTGCGTGCACTCTGGACGAGTTCACCAAGAGCGCTGGCAACGCGCTTACGTGCTTCTTTAAGATGGGCGAGACGGAGCAGTGTGCAGCTATGGCAACGCGGGTGCTTGCGTTCAACCCGATTTTAGCGAAAGCTAATGCTTTCTACGGTCGCTGTGCTCTGGTAGACCCCTCCCTAGACACCGTAAGCACCGGCTGTGGCAGTGCCGGTGCGGCGGCGCTCGTGCATCTCTGCCGCGCCATCTATGAGCTCCCGACACTGGAGCCCAGCACGCGCGAGGACATCGACGAGGCGCTCACTCGCCTCATCGCAGAGCGCGTGAGCGCGACGGAGGCATTTGCGCAGTCGCCGGAGCCCGGCGTGCGGCTGGTTCGCGGGCGGCACGGGGTTGGCGTGGAGGCAATCCGCACCCTGCCCCCCCTTATCGAAGTAGTGAGCCTCCTCACCCCTTTCTCAGTTGGCGCCTTCGAGGATTTCGCCGGACAAGGCTGCTGCGTGGAGTGCAGCAAGCCCATCGGATCCGGCGACGCTGAAGCTGGGACAGAGGAGCCGAATGAGGACGATGGCCACGAGGAGGCCGACAAGGCTAATGGCAGGGAGCAAGCAAAGAATGAGAAGAAGCTTCTGAGGTGCACCACGTGCAACATGGTGGCCTATTGCTCTCCTGCATGCGCCGAAGCACACCGGGAGCAGCACGAGAAGTTCGAGTGTTCGCGGATGACGCGGCTGTCAGATATGATGGAGAGCATCGAATCCCGCAGGCTTGACGCACCGGAACAGTTCTTCGAGCTAGCGTACCACTGCATCACAACTCTGGCTGGGATGAAGGCGAAGCGCCAGGGCCACGAAAACGTCCTCAAACTCACCTCCCACGTCGATGAGGTGATTCAGTCGCTGCACCCGGTCGGTCCTCTCATGTGCGACCTGTTCAAAGGGGAAGAGGAGACCACCACGCTGTACATAATTATTGGCGTACTGCGCTGCAACGCGCTGGAGGTGACAGACCCGAGCGGGCTCGGCGTGGCGCAGGCGCTGCACGTTGGCAACACCATTGCATCGTTCTTTAACCACTCCTGTATGCCAAACTGTGCGATTGACACGGTGCGACACGCCATCGTCACCACGCGCATCATTTATGTCGGCGAGGAGCTGAGCATCGCCTACATCCCGCAGCTGTACTGGCCAACCCGTCTGCGCCGCGAGCGCCTCAGCGAGGGTTACTACTTTGTGTGCCACTGCCCGCGGTGCCAGAGGTGTGACAAGGACCCCTTTGAGCTGGCTCTCAGTATGGAGCTGCCTGCAGCACGGCGAGGCGCTACAACGCACTTTCACCCGATTGTGCAGACTGCCTGTGCGACGATCCGCTCCCGTATGGTGGGTGATGTGTCGCAGGAGGACGCCGACAAGTTGAGAAAGCTGCTGAGTGACTTGTTAAAGCACCTATTCCCTTTTCACTATCTCTGCCATGAGGTGCGCAACTGCCTCAGCTTTGTGCACGCGGTGCTAGGCCAGACGCGGGAGTGCCTATGTAGTTGCCTGGACGAACTTCTTATGTGGGAGTGCATCCTGCCCGGGGCCCTGCCAGTGAAGCAGATGAAAATTCAGAACGCACTGGAGTGTGCACAGGCGTTGGATGCAAAGATGACTGACTGCTCTGCTGCGCTGCTCCCGCATCTCTCGCGCTTGGCACTGATGTACGACGCCGAGGGACCCATTTGAAGCGGGTAGCTGAGCCCTGCTGCTCATAAGTGGCGGTGTTAACCCTGCGTAATGGGGTACAGGATGGCTTTGCGGAGGAAAGCGGCGGTGTAGCGCTGATGGTCTTGTTGGTGATGCACATGCAAAGGGTCTCCTTTGCGGCTGGCAAGGGACTGTGCGCCTCTACGTGTGCATGCGCGCATTCTCCTTTCACTGTGTCGCCTGTGAGTCTACGGTGTCGGGGCCACTGTGTGGCTCTCACAACAACTCCCCCCCGCTGCCCCCCCTCTCTTTCTCTCTCTCACGTTGTGCTTTTGACGAGTGCCCGCCCTCCTCTTCCCCACCCCCTCCGTGGCCTGTCCAACGGCACCGGGTCCGGCCTCGGAGTGGCGCGCACTCGTTTCCGCCTCAGGGAGGCTGCGGTCTCATCGCGACGCTCTTCTTACTAACCACCGATAAGTTTGACAAAACAGTTGAGTCCACAGCACTGAGGCGGGAGAGGCGATCAACTGAAGCGTTCGCGACAGTCTCAAGAAAGCGTCCCCCTGCGGCATGTCTGCAACTGGCCTGTCAATCGCTATGCGTGTCGTGGGTATGCTCGGAGGCTCTCCCGCTTCCCTCATGAGGCGCTGCAGTTTTTCTGCAGTTCGGGTGACGTTTACCCCCCCCCCCCTCCTCCCTCCCCACGTTTTTCTTCGCGGCTCCTCAGCCCTATATGGCCACTGCGCTCATCTTCTCCCCCCTCCCCCTCGCACGCTCTTCTTTCATTCCTGCACCCGAGTACTCGCTGCTGTATTCGCGTGTATGCGTTGAGAACTACTGCGCTGGACTCCCGCGGTTGGTGTCGTCGAATACAACTTACTCCACATCTGTAGAGTACAAGAAGGATGTGACCTGGCTGCCGTCCGCCTCGTAGTATTCCGACCCCCCCCCCCCCCCCCCCACCGTCTAAGTCTTCCCTGCGCAGTCCTCGTGCCTGCGGCTTGCTTGCATGTCTGAGTCTCTGTCCACGGCTCAGTCGCCCAAAGGTGGCGGTGCAGCGCCGGAGGAATTTTTGTTCCACTCACTTCCCCTTCAAACAGACTTTGATGGGACGACTGATGTGCGTGAAAACTTCACTTCTACAATGGTGCGCAGCTCCAATGATGGCCTTTGGCGTGCAACATTGCGGGGTCGGGCACTGCTGGGAGAGGAGGTGCAACTGCCCGAGGGCTACGCCATTGCCATGACGACAGTCACCACAAACAAAACGTTCTCCCCGCCATCCCCCACCTCTGCGTCGCTTTCCACGTTCATCACCCCGACCGCCGAGGCAGACGAAATCGAGACGCCCGATCAGGTTTCCATTCAAGCATGTGCGTCACGCTATGTGGTATGGGAACACGATAAGGCACCGACGGCTGCTGCCACCATCTCGCAATGGGTCACGCTAGCGCAGCTGATCCACACATCTTCGCAGTGAGCGCAGAACGAGGGAGGGACTTCGCTCCACTCCTGCCCATGAGGAGATGCTCTTTCCGTTCTCCGTCTCGTGATATGTATTTGATTGAGCGATAGAGGGACAGGGCAGAGAAGAGAAGGTCAAGCTGTCTGCTTATCGATGCCGGGCGTGTGGTACACTGAAGTGTGGAGCAGTCTCTGGCGACTTCCGTCTTTCCAATCCCTGTGTTATCCTTTCCGGTTTGCCTTCCCCAACTTCGGCAGTTGTCGGTAGACTACGGCTGCTGCGGCGAGTGCCGTTGTTCAACTCGGAGTAGGAGTGACTTCTCTCCGGAAGGTGGATGCAATGACGATGACTTCACGTACAGAGGGGCGCGAAAGCCGGCTGCCAGTGAAAGTTCCCCACTGCCGCTCATCTGTTAGACCCATACTGTCGGTGTTCCACGCACTGCTGATCCTTTTCAGCAATCGTCGCAAACGGGCATTTCTCATCGTTGTCGAAGTACTCCACGTATCATCTGCATGTCCCATCCTTCTGCCGATCCTTCCGCCCTCCCCTCCTCCCCCGCTCTCTCTTTTCCCCACCCCTGCATGCGCTCACACGCACATTCTGTTGTCCTCTAGGGGCCTCTAGCTGGGGACTCCGGCCGCTTGTGCGCTTCTTCCCGCCTGTTTGCCTCCGGTCTCTTTGCGCAGTGTGAGGGCCATCGAGAGAACAAAGAGAGAGAGAGAGAGGGAGTGCACACAGAAAAGGGGGGCGCTAGCACTGCCAGACAAGAGGGTGAGAGCACTGGCGAGGCATGCTGGGGTGTTGCTGTCCTTGTTACGTTTGTGTTTTCCTACCCCCTCCACTGGGCTGCGCCGTACACCCCCTTCAATTACTTCCAAGCGTCGTGTCAGGTAGACTTGCCTTTCAGCGCGCCTTTTTCTATGGCGTCCTCCGTGGATGGAGCGGACCTGCAGCAGGCGTTGCTGAGCCGTGTTCCGTACAATCTTCTCCCCGCGTCGCTGCAGCAGCGCATGACTCCCTATGACTACCAAACCAAGACGATTCATTACGCCATCCTGCGTGGCCACGCATACTATCGACTGCCCGAATTTGTGCGGAGAGCGGTGAGGGAGGAGGCTTACTATCAAGAGATGGTGCGGTACGCAGCGGAGCAGCTCCAGCTGTACCCGTACGTGCACCAGAAGAGTATCGTCCTTTACACGAAGGAGACGCCGCTCTCCTACTACACCGGCGTCTTTGCTGAGCTGCTCAAGCAGGAGCAGAGCTACCACCGCCTGCCCAACTTCACCGCCATTGATGCACTGAATCTCCTCGGCATCGGGCGAAATCAGTACTTGCGGCTCACAAAAGAGGTGCGCAGTACACTGCGCTGGCACGTCAGCCGCACGTACGTCAACGAGTGCTTGCCCAGGGAACTCGTGCCATCTGTCACGATTGATCCTTTCTGGGTTCTTGGAACGATCGACTACGCGGCAGATGTGCTCAAGAAGCGTTTTCAGGGGCTCTCACCGGAGGATGTGGCGCTGTATCGCATGATGGTCAGCAAAGGGACCGCCTTTGTCCGGCCTGAGATGCTGGCCACCTTACAGGTACCGCAGTCTATCTTTGCAAAGGACATCATCTACACGTACGAGCTGCCAAAGGAGGCGCTGCGGCGGCTGTACCAGCGCGGCCTGGTGTTTGCGAGCTTTGACGTCTCGCCAGACACGTATGTTGTAGTGCCGACACCGGGTGGAAACTTCGTGATGAACCGCACCTCTGATGATCCCCAGGAGCTGCTGCTGTACCGCGTGCTTTCCACCATAGATGATCGCACATCACTTAGCCTGTTGGCCCAGCTCCTGATGATACACGAGGAGGACGTCTGCGGCGCAGTGCATCTTCTTCTGCGGTTGGGACTCGTGCAGTGGAAGTGCCCCTCGTTGCCACCGGGGCTGGATGTCGCTACGCTTGACGGGGTGCACCCCCACTGGCAAGAGGAAGTGGCTGCCCGCATCATTGCATTCACTCGCTACCAACTGCAGAACTCGATGGGCGGCCTCACCAAGCCCAGCGACACCGCTGGCGCTTGTGACCCCTTCCCCACTGTCAGCAATCCGCACCCATCGAAGCGTATTGCCCTCCTCTACGACGTTACACTGACGGGCTTTCTCATGATGACAAACCTCAGCCACGACCCGACATTCAAGCAGCAGGCAGTTATGCTATATGAGGTAGGGAAGATGCCTTACGAGATGGTACCCGCCTTTCTGGCGCTGCTGGATCGCATAGACTGGAAAGAGATGGAGCGGTTTGGCGGGGAGGCGAAGAGGTACATCAACAGCGTCGTGTGTATGCGGTGTTTGCTTCATGCACTTTGCGAGGTGGTAGGGCCTGAAGGGGCCGTCGGGGTCGATCTGCTCAAAATCGAGTCGCTCAATGAGCTGGAGGCGACGACGCGTTACTCTGTGCTGGGGCGCAACTACTGGGCTTACGTCATCACGTCACCCGTCTCGGCAGCACCCCTCATTGACGTTGAGCTCAGCTGTGTCTACGGCAGCACGGTCAGCTTTATGACGTCGCCATGGATGCTGCTGTTTCTCTACACGAAGCTGCAGCGTGGGCCTCCGTCGCTGCTGCTCCCGTTCGGGACGTTGCTGCATCGGTGGCCGCCGTTCCTGGATGAGCTTGAGGAGGCCCCTGAGAGTGAGGCAAGCGCGGAGGCGGGGCCACCCGTTATGGTGGGGTACAACGTGTTATTGCGGCAGCAGGCCATGACTCTCGATGCGGAGGTCAGCTACAATGACCTCAGCAACTCGCTCCTGCTGCTCAATGAGGTGACTTCCGCGGCGCCGGTGTTTGTGCAGCAGGTAGTGCGTATACCGCTTGTCTTGCAGAAGGATGGCAGTGTGGTAGCCCACAGCGCCTATCAACATCTCGAGGTTGCGGTGCCGTTTTCGGTGTCCCAGTCGCAACTGTATCGACTCGTGGAGTCTTGTATTGCCGCACACCATCCGTCTGCGACGGCCGTCACTCTTGTCGACAACGCCCATGTAATGTGGAGTCTCTTAACAGACAGCGTCGCCGCCTTGCGGCTGCAGGACTCTCTCGGCTACCTCACCTTCACCTTCACATATGAGCAGCTAGACGTTTTCGACAGTGCCCCGACTACGGGACTCTTGTGTCAGCTGCATGCCGCGTACGTCGTCGATGTTGGTCTCGGAGTCCCCCTTACCCATGTCGAGGCATGCGAGCTGCTTGTTGACGCTATTCCTCGCTTGCTTAGCGAGGGTTGCAGTGAGCGTCACAACGCAGCAATGCGGGACTGCGTGGCTGAGTTTGGTGCCTTCCTCGAGCGCTACTCCACACTCACCCGCGCTGTGCACGCGAAGATGACGATACAGTCAACTACTACCACTGGCCCCGTGACGCAACATCACCTGCGCAAGATCGGTGGCGTCGGCGGTGCCCCTTATCCAGCGAGCTTACTGTCCTTCGATGGCACTTACCTGAGTGTTACGGACGATGCGGATCCGCTATCCGAGCAGTGGTGAGGAACGAGCGCCGCACTGCTTGCTCGTCCCACTTGTGACTGTGTTGCTGCTTTCAGCTTCTAAGAGGCGTCCGCGGCTGCCCGCGAGCTACTTACACGTGCTGTACCTCCCCGCCACTACTCGTGCACCAGAAAACACCGGAAAAGAAAGCTACGAAACACATCTGAGAAGGGAATGAAATTCGCCTTGCACCCCACCCCTCCGGTCCCCTCCCGAGAATGATGGCTAAGCTGCGTTCCTTTCGGTCCGATTCGGGCGGGGGGAGGGGAGAAGCTGATTCAGCTGGTGTGTTGTGACATAATGAGCGCCGCTGCAGTAGTGTGCTGCTGAGGTGAGGCGTTCTCTTACTTCTGAAGATGTGGGCTATCGGCTAGGCTGTTGAAGAAGCGCTGGGCTTACATGTATAGCGACAATTCACCCACATCTTTGCCTTCTGCGCTCCCTTGCCCATTTCTTCTCTTGGCGAAGCTCCACCGCCATGGCATAGAGACGGCTGCCACGGCTGCTCCTCTGTCGGTACTTTCCTGTTTTTCCCTTCGTCCCTGCTGAAGGGGCCAATCCGAGCACGCGGCAGGTGCCTGCGGAAAACACGTACACATCTTACAGGCTCCCCCTCCCTGTCCTCCTCTCTCACGATTTCTTGACTTGGGGCGAGGCAGAATGCAGGCGGAGGAGGCGAGACACGCAGCGCTGCGGATAGAGGCATATCGGCTTGTTTCCCTTGGAGACCCCATCCCACACAAGATTGAGTCCATCACAACGTATCGCACGCTCGTGTTTGTGGGGACTAGTGACAGCAAGGTGGCTGTGTACCGTGTAGAAGCCTGCAAAGAGAGTGCCGCACCACTGACGCTGTTGCAGGAAATCACGGAGAGTCGGCGGCACGCTGTGCGGCAGCTCACCGTTGTCGGTAAGCGTCGCCTGCTTGCCCTCGTCGGTGATGTCCTTGTTGTCTACCACATCCATGACGATACATCTCACTCTGCGAGCGGGTTTCAGCTGCGAGCCGTCACGACCATCACAGGGCACAAAGACACCATCGCCTTTCACGTGAAGCAGCAGAAGGGCATTATCTCCATGGCAGTGCTGCAGCGAAAGCGCGTCACCCTCTACGAGGCTTCGCCTACCAACCTCGATTTTCTGCTAAAAGTGACCGTGGCGCTACCGGACGGGGTCAAAACTCTTAGCTGGATGGGGCGCAGCATCATCTTTGGTGGGCGCAAGGAATACTTGCTCTACAACACCACCACCGCCTCGACATCAGTCCTCTATCCAACACCGCGGTCTGGCGCAGCGCCGCTTGTGCTGCCCATGGCACCGGTGCCGGAGGTCCTCGTTGCCAGCGATGGAGCGGGCTTACGCACGCTCCTGTACGACGGCAGCGAGGTGCCCGGCGACTCGCGTATACTGTGGGCGACACCACCGGCAGAAGTGCGTTACGAGCACCCGTATGTCGTCTCTCACCATCCGTCAGCGCCGCACCACGCCTTGCAGATTCGCCTTCCTATGCTAGCCACGCTGGAGGACGCCACTGCTTACCCGAGGAGCTGCCTCTGCCAGACCATTGACCTCCCGAAGGTGGTGAAAGTGTCGCAGTGCCACTGGATCGACTACGACTGCGCCATGCCCTCAAGGTCCGCACCGCCGGATGTGTTGTCGTACTCCCCCATCGTCCTGGCAGATTCCGACCACCGCCTCCACCTGCTCGTGCGCACCTCGGTGGCTGTTCAGGCAGAGGCCCTCGCTGCCGCAAAGCTGTTCGCCGCTGCCGATCTTCTGTGCCGCCTGTGCCCTCACGAAGTAGCGCCGCCCACACTGCAGCGAATTGTGATGGCCGGGGCGCTGGACAAGTTTATTGCCCAACAGGACTACGCCGGCTGTTTCCACGATTTCAGCACCATCGAGTCTGACCCCCGCGTGGCAATCCAGCTCTTTCCGGGGTTCCTGCGCCTTGACGAAACCCCATCGAGCTGCCCAGCGCTCCCTGCCGAGGCACCTGCCACCATCGTGGTGGCTGCTCTCCCAGCGTTGGCTGACTACCTGCACTCGCAGCGTGCCACATTGGTGCTGTTGAGCGGCAGTGCGTCTGCTGAGCCGGTGCAATCGCAGCTCAGGGCGGTGGACAGGGCGCTCGTGATGTCACTTTGTGCACTGAAGAGGGAGGAGGCGCTGATGGCACTACTGCGTGGCGAGATCGCCTGTGACGTAGCAGATGCAGCGGCTATCCTTCGCGAGCACCGGCAGTGGGTGGCCCTCACGCTGCTGCTGGAGGCCCATGGTCAATACGATGAGGCGGTGTCGCAGCTGCACCACCTCGTTAGCACGAGTGAGGAGAGGACTGAAATACCGCAGCCCCAGCTTGGAGCGCTCCAAGAGTTGTTTCAGCGACATCCATTTCCTGCAGCGAAAGGGGATGACTATGTTGCGCAGTCCACTCTATGGGAGTGGTTAACGTCCTGCCCATCTGCGCATCCCCTCTCGACCGAGGACACAGCAGCGACATGTACCATTGCGACAGCAATGATGACTGCGCTGAACTTTTTTCGGCGTCGGCCGCTGACTCAGTTTCATCGACTGCTTGAGCAGCACTCTTCCTGGGTGTTTGGTGTGGTGCCCGCTGAGAGTGCTGTTCGCGTCTTTTTCTCTGAAGAGAATGTGCACCACTACGGCGTGGCACTGCAGGTGCTGCAGGCTTACCCCGAGGCGCCCTGCACGACGCCACGGCTACTGCTTGTCGTCGAGTACCTTTTCCAGCTTCTCGCCGACGTGCGTGTGCGGGTGACAGAGCCTGTCATATACGAGCGCTATTGGAGAGGGCTCGGTGAGTTGCTCTTCGCCTCTCCCGTCAAAACTGTCATGGAGACGGAAAAGCGTCAGCGGCTGCGCGACCGCCTTCACGAGTTCCTGCTGACATCGCCGCACGTGAATCTTGAGTCGGCCGCGGCTTACTTTAATGCAGCAGACATACGGTCGAGGTGCCTTCCTGAGCGGGCTGTGGTGCATCGGCGTCAGGGTAGCCACCAAGCGGCCATTTCAATGTTTCTGAATGAATCTGAATGCCTGGCTGACGCAACTGCCTACGCTAGAAGCGTGTATGCTGACGGCAGCAGCGACGCCTTCACAGCGCTGCTCGAGGCGCTGCTGAGACCCACTGCGGGCGCGCCGCGGGTGACGGAGGCCCTTGAGGTCATGAACACGTGTGACGGCATAGACGCTGCTGCTGTGCTGCCAATGCTTCCAGATGAAATGGCGTTTGCACAGGTCAGCAGTTTTCTGCTCCATGCGCTACGTGCCAACACGACAGCGTGTCGTGCTTCCGCTGTGTATAATAGTATCTTACAGGCGAAGAGACTCCAGAGTGAGGAAAGCTGCATTCGCCTTTCCTCACGTGCCGTCGTGCTTGAGGAAGGGATGGTGTGCCCCGTGTGCCAGCGCCGGCTCCGTCCAGATACGGTGCTCGCGGTGTATCCCAACAATGTCATGCTGCATCAAGGGTGCGCATTGGATGAGCACGTGTGCGCGGCCACTCTCCACGACTACCGCCATGATGCGTATGCGACTCTCGAGGACTTGTAGAGGGAGCGCCGGGTCTTTGCGACGAACGCCTTGGTGGCTAGCAAGGGGGAGTGGTGCATGCGAAGGTCCCACTGCCGCCGCTCTTGTATGTCGATGCCGGCATACCTGCAATACATTGTTGGGGTGGGGGGTGGCAGAGCTCCAAAGGCTGGGGATGGATGCAAGGCTCTCATACTCCCCCTAGACCTGCTGCTTCTCTTTGCAGTGGGGCAAGCGCTCTGCTTATCGGCTGGTGTGTCCGCCTACGTGGCTCTCCTCCCCCGCTTCCTGTAGCCTCATCGATGGGGGCTACTCGACCTGTGGGATTCAATGTGGGTATACATGCGCGCGCGTGTGTGTGTGTGTGT
Organism: Leishmania braziliensis MHOM/BR/75/M2904; assembly: GCF_000002845.2. Classification (NCBI taxonomy): domain Eukaryota; phylum Euglenozoa; class Kinetoplastea; order Trypanosomatida; family Trypanosomatidae; genus Leishmania; species Leishmania braziliensis. The sequence goes on along the minus strand of NC_017948.1, from coordinate 645,478 downwards.
GTGTGGATGCACTGTCGTTTGTGCCGTGTTTTCGGTTCTCCTCCTAGTGGCCGCGTCCTTTCGCAAAATACTTTTCCTGTCATTGCTCTTGCGCCTTTGTCCGCTGAGGCCTCCCGTGTGGGCAGCCTGCGTGTGATTGGGCTCCACCGACACAGTGAAGCACACGGACAGAAATAAAGTCGAGCGCCGCCTTCTCCTCGTATACCATTGACGACACTCCCTCTCTTCACGTTGCCACTCTCTCTTCCTGAGAATTCCTGCTAACTCCTCGGGCACACCCGCTCCATTTCCTGTGCCTGCGCGGTACCAACTCCCCTCCTCCCCCCTTCTCGGTGAATGCTATTCGCTTCACCGCCGCTGCTTTATTGCCTGTGCGCTCTGCTACCACTTTTCGCTGCACTTCGCCACTGTTGTCCCCTCCTCTTCGTTGGCACCACCACTGCTTGCTCCACATACACCCGCTCATACAGAGGGACGCACGTTAGCGACGCGTCTCATTCTTGAGGATGGTAGTCATGCCCAGCCGTCTGGACGCCTTCGTCAAGTCGATCATTTTCCCTCGCCCGAAAGTCGCCACCTATGACACCTCCACCCGTCCTAACAAACTCGTCCACATCCCCCTTGTCGACCCACTCACCCATCTCGAAACCGGCGTCTTCACCTACGGCTACCTGCTCGTGAACCCCAAGGCCACACACGTTCTTTTGTATGCCCACCCCAATGCCGTAGACATCGGGATAGCCTACAAGGAGCTCCGATACGTGGGCAAAGAGGCCTCCGTCAGCGTGTTGCTCTTCGAGTACTCCGGCTATGGTCTCACCCACACTCCCATCACCGAGGCGAGCATTCATCAAGACACGCTTTCTGCCTACTTCTTCCTGTGCCGCTACTTTGGTGTGTCTGCAAATCAAGTTATCCTCTGCGGCCGCTCACTTGGCTCCTCTCCCGCCGCATTCTTGGCCGCTTTCCTTCCGCCGCCCCTGAGCCCCTGCCTGCTCATTCTCCAATGCCCTTTCACTGCGCTTAGCGACTGCATCAACGAGTTCTCGCAGAACGCTGTGTCCATTGCGAACTTTCTGGGCTACAACTGGTTTCGCACAATCGACATAATTACAGACGTAAGTTGCCCAGTTGTGCTTCATCACGGCACCCACGATACCACTGTGAGCATCGACCACTCCTACGCTCTTCAGCGGGCCCGTGACACCGCTGCGAAACCATGCGTGACCTACCTTTACCAGGAGGACGGTAAAGGCCACAATGACCTCAGCTCTGCCACTTTGGTTCGCATCATTAGAGAGCGCGTCGTCACGGAGGCCCTCCCACCGCTGACGCTGCACCACTCGAGGCTCTTCTTGGCGAACTCGCCGGTCTACGAGCGACTTTTCTGCAACGAAAGCGGGTCGGGGTTTGCCACGTTGAAGGAGGCCACGGCGTCCTGGTCGGCAAAGTTGTCCCTTCACTTTTGCGCACCGCCGCTAGATCGGCTGTATGTGCTGCTCACAGCGAGTGTGTGCGCCTTCACAATGAAATGCGCGCGAGCGTGGCAGACGTACTGCGCCATCATAAAAAAGAATTTGTGTGGCGACGCGGTGCAGGAGCGCTGCCCAAAGGATGTGTTCATACGCCGGTGCCTGGCGTGCTGGGGGAGTCCCCTTGCCGTCCACATCGCCGTACAGAGTGTGAACTCGACGCGAGAGGTGTGCTGCTTCGGCTTCGCCACCTGCCGTGACGCAATGCTGGATGCACCGGCTCTGTACCAGACAAAATCCACAGAGCCACTTCTAAGCGTGCTGGAAATCGCTGTGACGCCCGGCCTCTTGTCGTGCATGAGGCGGTGCCTCATTACCGCTCCTAACATGCTGGAGGATGACGAGATACCATGCTTTGTGCAGCACGACACAGTTGGCGCATTGCAACTCGAGTGTGAACGTGCCGTGGCTTTTCTAACCAACGAAGACAAGCAGCGCCTGTGTGCCTTTCTGAAGGACATGGACGCCGGCTTCAGCAAGAATCTCACCACCAAGGCATATGAGCGACTGCGGCGCTCATCCTCCAAGTCTCCCACAAAGGGTTCAGAGTCGTTTGAGGAGCTGAAGGAGTGGCTTCGGCCGTGGATGCGCGCGAGTGGGACAGACATGCAAGCGCTGGCGCAGGAGGTACCATGGGACGACTACCTTCTGCGCGGCCGGTCTGCTGCTCACCAGCGCGTGCTGAGTGAGACCATGAGCTGGACGGAGTGCTGCCAAGCAATGGAGGAGAGCGAAGTGGTGTTGCAGATCTACACTCTCTTTCAAGAGATGTCCGCGCAGTATATGCGGCCCACATTTGACTCTCATGCCGCCGCCGCGGCACCGACTGCTTGAAGAACGACACTACGCCACATCTTGGCTTGTTTTCTTCTTTTTTCCTCAATAAAACTTTTGCTAACATTTTGTCTCTTGCCTGGCGAGTGTAATGAAGTCCTGAATGATGCCAACCACCGCAGTGCACGGCATCTCAGTGGTTTGCACCTTTCCTCTCAAAAGGTGGGGAGGCTAAGCAGCCTGCAGCTTGCCTTCAAGCAGGCACCTGCATGGACACGTGGTATCAGCGAGGAGGTCTGGCCTGGCACTATGCGGAAGTGGCGTGCGGTTACAATGACGGCTGTACAGGCTCACGCCGAATCCTGTCGATACTTCTACGACTATGCGAAATTCGGACCGCTGTTGCACTGGTATTGTGGTACCACTCGCCCTCCAATTTTTCCCGCCTTGCTATGAGGGCATCAGACCCGGCGTTGCGCCCGACATGCTACGTGGGATTCGCCAACCCTTCGGGGCTCGAAGCCTACCGCCTTTCACGCTATCGCCTTGCACGCAGTGATGCGATCACGTGCATCCCACCCGCAGTGCTTGGGATTCCCCTCGCGGGGTGTCCACCGCTGTTCCTCTGTGTGCTTCCAGGACGACAGGCTGTGAGCTCTCTGTGCGCAGGCACATGCCTATGCACGGCTCCCTCCTGCTTGTGGCGGCGTGCGCTGTCAAGCACAGCTGGCACGGTGTGCCACATTTAAGGAGGGCATGCGGGAGAGCAGAGGAGCAGCGGTTATGGACGGAAAAGACGCGCGGAGATCCACGCCAATGAACCCCGAGGTGCATGTGTGCGAAACCCGCGGTATCTCCGGCATCCCACCGGGTGGGCTAATGCGGCACGGATGCCGGAAGCATGGCGGGAGCGGCCCGAATGGCGCCATCGAGTCCTCCAGACTCCTCTGTGGAGAGTCTACACACCACGTTATGGCATGCCGCGGCGGGTGGCCTCCGGGGGCCCCGGACTGGGGCTGGCCGGCCTCCTCCTCGGACCCCTCGGCGTGCGCCACGGCCGCCCCCCTGTTACCCGCACGGCAGACGACGCCCCCGCGCATTGAGCAGGACGCCAGAGGCGGCCCGCCCGGATCAAGGCGTGCCCCCCCACTCCGGTTTGTGTAGCGCCGACAGCGCAGCCTGCTGCCGAGGTGGACGAGGGGCGGTTGCGTGTGCGCCTGAATTGGCTGGCTTGTTCGCGGTGGAGTGGACCCGTCGAGGAAGAAAAGGCGTGTGTGAGTTGTCTTTGTTGTTCTCCTGTGGTTTTACAGCTGTTAGCGCATCTTTTGGGTCACTCGTGTTATCTCCCCCTTCGTGTTTTCCGCGGTCGAGTCTTTGTGACCCCTGTGTGCCCTCTTCTGTGTCCCTCTGCGCATTTGTGTGTGCCCTTAGTGCCCAGCACAGGCACACACTCTGTTGTGCAGGTTTGCGTTTGCAGATGTTTCTCTCCCTCTCTATTAGTGGTTGTGTATAGGTGCGCGTATCGCGTGTGTGCGAGTATTTCCCTTACCTCTGCGTGTTTCTTTGCGCTGTGTTTCTGGGGCATCTGCCCCCCCACTCCCCCTCCACTATGAAGGTTTGCTGTACGGCGCGTTTTCATTTTGGTCAGAATTCTTCATTTTGTGCAACCTTTGATCTTTTCCGATGCTCGCCTGTATCTTGTCACCAACTGCTGCCGTATCCACGTTAAGTTCATGAGGTGTAATGGGTCAAGTCGAATCGACTGATCGCTGCGGTTGTTGGCGCACCTCCTGCTTCACATGTGGTGGTCCCAGAGTAGTGGGGCACACTCATTATGGTAGGGGGAGGGACGTTATAGCGCGCTCCTCAAAAGGAGTTGGACCTCTTCTGAAGGAACAACTCTGTGTATTAGGGGAACGAGAGAACGTTACGGAATGCTTATCCTCGTTGCTTACTGCTGAGGAGGCCAGGTGGTTGTGTTAGGCACGCACAGGCTCATGTGCACCCACCTCCACGCATTGTTACACCCCGTACGCACTGATTCAGCCCCCCATTGGGGCCATTCCAAAGATATTTCAGTCTCTGTCGGAGGACTATGCTGAGGGAGAAGCAACTGAGCCGTGCTGTACTCCTTACCACACTCACTTTCTCCCTTACCCTCCTTCACCGACTGGGAGATGCATTTTCCCGCGTAGAGGTACCTTGGCAAAACGTACAGACCCATGCACGTACCCCTGTAGCATCTGTTCTTGAGGCGTGTGCGTGTCTTGCATGACACTCATGCATGCCCTCAGTTAATGATGCGCGTCAACATCGGAAACAGGTAGGGAAGGATGTGCGCGATGGAAGCCCCATGACGACAACGAAACAGCCTCAAGTAACATCTGAATGGTCGTCTGTATGCACCAGGTGCTCGTATTGCTAAAGAAAAATACGAATAAGGCTTGCAGTGGTCTGCACGTATTCATCTATTTCTGCCTTGTGTGAATGTTTTGAATCTCTTACGGTTTTCTTTCTCTCAACGTGGTATGTTTCCTTCGGTGAAAGCTGCACTGCTGTGTCCATACCAAAGGAACGGGCGTTTATCACAACACGCTCTCTCTTTCACCGTCTGTGCGTGTCCCCCCCCCTTTCGACGCGCGCGTCATTTTTCTCGTTTTCCGCTGCGCGGCTCGGAAGAAGCGCCACTGCGCCTCTCTTTCCTTCTTTGTAAGTTTCCTCCTTTCTTTCTTGTTCGTTTCTGAGCATTGCGTCTGCAGTTGGCACGCCACAACAGTGCCGGGGGGTGAGCAAGCCGCAAGCCAATAGACTCTTTGCCGCGCTGAGTCAAGGGCGAGGTGAGAAGAAGGAGAGCTGCGGACGAGTGATGCGACCTCAAAGCGACACCGAAGTGAGAAAAGTTGCACTGCTGAAGTTTCCGCCAATGACTGGCACACAGAAGAAAAATTGAAACAAAGCACCCACAACCGCACACTACGCTCCAATACCAAATACTGCAAACCATCTCTTCTCTTGCGTTGTTATTGCTGTTGGCGCTTCCTGAAGGTACGCATGACCAACACCCGCTAACCCACTGAAAGCCTCCGCTCATAGCTCCGTGCACGGAGGTAGGGACGCACATTGTACTCTACCGTGCAGCTGGCGTGCGCATCATGGCTGCTGTCGCTATGGTCACCTCCACCAGCCGCAAATCACTGGCTAAGGGCAAATAAAGACACGAATATCGTTTTACATCCTCCCTTGCTTTGCGTCCTTCCAAAGTGCATCGCGCCAAGGGCGCCTCATGGTGTGCGCCGAGGGGGGAGCGCTGTGGTTTTTATCCCTATTGAGAGAAGGATTGTAGGGAAGTTCATTAGGACACCTCCGTGGTTGCTCACCCGGGCCACCTATGCTATTTTTGCAAGAGACCTTTTCTTCTAGTCCAGCGCCACTGTACACAGATATATACTGCAGGGCTAGGGGCTTTTGCGTTATTCTAGCTTCGCGCATTCGTGAGTGTAGATCTCTCTCTCTCTCCGGCTCACCCCTCTCTCTCGTATTCCTCCCCACCACTCTCCGGTCTTGGTGATTTTTTATTCATTATCGTGCGCTTCTCCTATTGTTCCTGCACCTGCTTCTCACTAGCTCTCCCTCTTCCTCGTCATTGTACTTCTTCGTTCCTCGCGGTCGTGGACTACCTCGAGAACGACACAGAGGTCTTGCTACTCAGACAAGCACGCGTACCCCCAGGGTTCGTGCACAGCAGCGCTGAGGGCTGTGTTGCGTCTTACCAGTCTTTTTCCGATCGCTTTCTCAGCATTTTTGTTTCAAACTTTAGTCCTGTCTAACACCACCACAATGACGTCGCTGCGCCGTGATGACCCCAATACCATACCTAGCTCGTCGTCGTCAGAGAATAGTCCCCTTGGTTGGGCGCGGCCAAATGAGCGCCTCATCGATCTCCTCACTCGCCCGCGCGCGCACGGTGGCTACGGCGGCCGTCTCAGCTACGCGGGATTTGCTACGTTAGCCACGTCCCTGGGGTGGAATCAGGAGGATATAGACGACTGCTGGTACGACATCGTGATGGGTGAGCCGTGTGCCGAGGCAGTCGATATGGCACGCGTGGCTGAGTGTGTGTGCAGCTACTGCCTTGCCTCTCCACTTCCCATGCTGGAACGTTGCACCACCGTTGAATCGATTCCGGCTGAGCCCGCAACACCACCTCGGCAGGTGTCGCTCTCCACAGACCGGAACACAACAGTGTTGCTTTCTCCTCCTACCCCGCCGTCCCGCATGGCGGAAGCCGTTGCACTTGCCACCCTAGAGAAAGACAAGAAGGAGCGCGCAAGGACCGAAACAAAACCACCAAACCTACAAACTTCGTCGCAACGCAGGCGCTCAGTCTTGAACGCCTTCCCTCGATACGCGGTGGAAACGGTGTCAAGTGAGCACAGGAAAACTTGCGTGTCGCCGTGCCACCCATCTCACAAAGTCCAAAGCGAGCGAGCTGCAACACATTCGCCACGACGCGCGTCGGCAGCCCCTGCGACGCCACGCACTTCCGGGGCTTCAGGTAGCACAGTGTTCTTGCGCTTGTACGAAAAAGGAATGGAGCAGCACCAAAAGCGAACATCTGCCAGACCGGCTGACGAGACCGCGGCCGAGTGCACCTTCCAGCCTCACATCACCCCGTATACAACGAAGCCTCCTGACACGAAGGACGTTCAGTACAATAGGCCAACGAAGTCCTACTTCGCAAAGCTGACAGCGCAGGAAGCTCAGCAAGACCTCCTGCATGCCACCCCAGAAACGCCGCGGGTGACGTACCATCCTGCACCAGGTCCATCATCCAGCGTCCCAACAGGCTATGTCGAAGGCGTAGCACGACTCCGAAGCTACATCGCCTCTCGCTACACGCGCAGAAGTTTTGAGGGCAGTCTACGAGCAAGCACTTCAACCGACATCGCGCGTCTGATGGAGGCACCAATACTGCGGCTACCAATCACTGTCGGCGGTGTGACGGACTCTGTCGACGTGCGACTTGCCCCATCCGACACACGTACCTCACTTGGGCAACGGCACAATGAACGCAGGGAACATCTAAGCTCTCGGCAGCCCACTGGAGTTCGTCACGCATCGCTCCTGTCGCCATCAAGGATGCGATTCGAGTACTAACCGCTGTACCGCTAGGAGGGGCTTTCGTGTGGGAGGTCTTAGTGCTACTACTCGGTGACGTCGCTTCGTGCGAGCCTGCTTCTGTACTTTTCTTCTCTTCATAGACTACGGATTGTTGTCGGGGAGGCGGCAACGACAGATACAGGCCCTCTTTCTGCACTGCAGCCCGTACCGTCTCCCTCCACCTGCATAGATGACGATGGCCGCTTGGCGGCTTCTTCGTGCACAATTCCTGTCGAGCAAAGCTCGATCTCTGTCTTTTCCTTTACGCGGTAAACGAAGCTCGAGGAGAGAGGCTCGGCTAAAATGGACGAGCCGGAGGCCGGATTCATTGACTCCCTACCACCACTCTGCCACAGTAGGGTATAGAGGTGTTTTCCACCCTCCACCCACTGTTCTGTATTCATCATTAATTCAGCAGTCGCAATGCTTTCCTCCTCTCTTCACTCACGACATCAGTGTGACTGATGTTTCGGTTTCTCTCACTGTGCCCTCTTCACTGTATCCACCTATGTGTATGAATGAGTCTCTCTCGAAAAACAGCAGCAGCAGCACATTGCTCGTTCCTCGGCGGTGCTCCACGGCGCTGTCTCAAGGCATTACCCATGCCCTTTACCACCACACATCCCTCTGACCGCTCGGAGCGAGTAGAAGGCGAACCATTTTACTCCCTCGTGACGTACACGCTGCTGAAACCCAACGCAGAAGTCGTGCCGGCCTTGCCGAACTTTGCCTTCCAGCTCCGTGCATTTGATGTACTTCCGCCCTGCGATGCGGTGGGTCTGCTATCTGGTATCGACTCAACGGGTCTCATCGTGTGGAGTGGTGCACTAGCGTTTATCGAATGGCTTGTACAAAATCTTCACTGCATACAAACGCGATTAAGAGTTGCTAAGAGGGCGGAAGCTCACGTGATTGAGCTGGGGTGCGGCTCTGGTATTGTCGCCGTGGCCCTGTGTGCTCTGCTGCGTAGTCTTCGCCTGGCAGATCTGAACGGGCAGTTGGCCTCGTCCTCAACCATGGTTCACGTATGGGCCACAGACGGCAACCCCGAGTGTGTGTCGCTGGCCCGAAAAAACCTCAATGAGCAATGCAATGCGGCGTGTGTGTCGTGCGCTGCAGTCACTGCATCCGCAGCTTTGCTCCGGTGGGGTGATCTCCCATCTGTTCAGGAAGCACTGCAGCCCTGCTTTCACGAGTCCGCTGCTGCGCCGTCGATAACTATTATCGCGGCTGACGTCTTGTATGACGCCGCTGCAGTGCCCCTTTTGGTATCCACTGTCTCCGAAATAGCAAGAATGCACCACGCAGCTTCCAACCCAAGCACGCCACCTGGCAGTTTGGAGTGGTGGCTGGCGTACACCCCCCGGAGTCTAACACGAGCTGGAAACGAGGCCATTTTTCAAGCACTTCTCGACGCCCTTGCGAAACACCAATGGACATTCGAGGTTTTCGACCTTCCAGCAGGTAACGTAGCCACAGGTTTTGAGCACCACCCTGATTGCGCAGTTCCGGCACTATTGGGCTGCATACTCGTTGTGCAGGTTACCTCCGACGCTGCTCGGTAAGGGGACGAAAGCTGCGAAGGCTGCCCTGCGAACAGGGTTCTCATGCACACCAACATCAGTTAATAGCTGCAGGCAACTCCATTGCACACCCGGCAATAATACGCAGCAATTCAGAGCAGCGCACCCGTTTTCTGCCCTGTGAGGGAACCTGTGCGTGCCTCGGTATGACTCGAGCATGTGCGCATGTTCATCAAAGAGGACCCCTACGGACCAAGTGTGCACGAAGCGCTTTGGCAACAGCGCTGTCTTTACACCCCAGACCCAATAAAGTGACACCCCGACGCTCGTTTCACCTGAAGAGAAGCCTCATGTAGTATTCAACAACGCATCTGGGACTACATCAAGAAACTAGCGGAGCAGCACGCCTGCACAAAGAAACCCTCCTTTTCCCTCTTCCTTCCTAAAAAACCTTCATCATTGGGGGTGGAGAGACTCAGCTCGCTGCAGGCTGGCATGCGCTCTTTCATGCCCTTTCTGCACCTCTAATACTAACCTCTCAGATTTTTCTGTTACGCCTTTGTTCTCGCCGCCGCACCGCTACAGCACTGCGTTAAAGTCCCCGGCCTACTGCTATTGACGAGTCCGTCAGCCATCTACCCTTCTCTAATCCAAAGCGTTCCTTCCCCTATATATCATCACCTCTCTACAGACGCCTTTCCACAACAAAAAACACCGTACATTTCTTCTACGGTTTGCTGAGGTTTACTCTCCCTTGCATCGCCTATTGCTCACTCGTGATGTTTACCAGTCGGCGCATGCACGGCCGTCATAAATTCCCTTTCTGCAGCGGCCACAACTGCCACATACAACCTTTTCATAGAAGACTTTGGCTACGCCCGCGGTTTTTGGGTCAGCTATAACACAGCACGTGTAACGTGCAAGAAGGTCTGGGTGCCTCAACTGACAATCAGTCCACATGCTTATCCCCTCCGTTCTGATATCAGATCGAACATACTACCCCCGCGCTCAAACGACACCATGAAAAAACACTTCAGATCCTCCCTACAATGCATACTAATGTGACTGGCGTTCAATCGACCTATGCGCAGCTTCTCATTCCCCATATCACCTCCACAGTAATGCAGCTTCTCTACCTTGCCGTAAACTCACCACATCAACTATAAAAAAACCCATCTGCAAAACATGCATCCACCACAACGCCACACACACAATTCTCAAAAAAGTCAGCCTCTGCCATACTTGCTTATCGCATAGCATCCCCGCTGCTGCGTCTCCATGTTTCCCCCCACCGTGCCCCAGTGCCAATCGTATTCGCGTTTCTCAACAGGGTGAGGGTACACGGGTGAGGGTACACGGGTGAGGGTACACGGGTTAGGGTTAGGGTTAGGGTTAGGGTTAGGGTTAGGGTTAGGGTTAGGGTTAGGGTTAGGGTTAGGGTTAGGGTTAGGGTTAGGGTTAGGGTTAGGGTTAGGGTTAGGGTTAGGGTTAGGGTTAGGGTTAGGGTTAGGGTTAGGGTTAGGGTTAGGGTTAGGGTTAGGGTTAGGGTTAGGGTCAGGGTTAGGGTTAGGGTTAGGGTTAGGGTTAGGGTTAGGGTTAGGGTTAGGGTTAGGGTTAGGGTTAGGGTTAGGGTTAGGGTTAGGGTTAGGGTTAGGGTTAGGGTTAGGGTTAGGGTTAGGGTTAGGGTTAGGGTCAGGGTTAGGGTCAGGGTTAGGGTTAGGGTTAGGGTTAGGGTTAGGGTTAGGGTTAGGGTTAGGGTTAGGGTTAGGGTTAGGGTTAGGGTTAGGGTTAGGGTTAGGGTTAGGGTTAGGGTTAGGGTTAGGGTTAGGGTTACACTTACGCTTAGCCTGACGGCTAGGCTTTCGCCAAATCTACAAAAACGGAAGCTACAGAACCCGAAGGGATCGCTGGGAACAATCGGGAACCCATGCCGCAGAGGAAACTACAAAGTCAAAACTACAAACGCACAAAAGTAGAAATACAGGGTGGGCTGAAAAGAAAGGGGAACTGGGTGGATGATGGGCGCGCCCACTCGCTTCCAATCGTGTCGTCCGCGAGGGTCTGTGCTGTCCAAACCCGTTCCCGCACCTGGCTCGTCGCGGTTCAAGTTTTTACCTCGCCAACTCCGAGTCTCGGGGCGACGCTGGGTCCGACATCCGCGTAAAACCGGGGCCGAGACCCTGTTTGAAAACGGTGCATCTCGTGCGCCTTCGGGGACGAGTCCCCAGGTGAAGACCGTTAGGGTCCATTCTTAGGGAAGGGAGAAAACAGCTTAGCGCCAGGCGCCTGCCATCAGGAAGGAAAAACAAGAGACAATGAACAATGCTTAAAAATGAGAAATTAAAATGAGAAATCACTTGAAAAATTATCTGAAAACGAAAGCCATTCATGTTACGAAAAAATACAACTCGCAAAAATACAACTCGCCTCCTGCGTTGGTAGGCTCAACTTGCGGTTCGTCCACGCCGTGGTCGGCACCCGCACCCTCCCGCGGTTCCCGGAGCACACACACACCTCCGCGGAGGGAAACCGGTTCGCCGTTCTGTGGCCTTCCGGTCCGTTCCGGACATCCGAGAGATTCATGTCTAGGGTTGGGTGGGTGGGCGTTTTTCCGTCGCTGGCCGCATGAACTCCACTTAGTGTGATTACTATATACATTTTGAGAAGAGATAGAGGGACAACAGTAAAGTAAGAATCCATAAGAAAACACATGAATAGTAAGATACATCTTTATCGACCACATCACCAGTGGAAGTGAGGAGTCGGTTTCCGAGACACACACACTCACTCAGGATTCCTTTTCCACGGATACACGAACACCGATTCAGCTATCGGTCAAATTTCCCAGATCCAACACCACATCCCACCAACCACCACCACCACCCCCCTATAAGGTCAAGTGCCATTCGATTGCCTTTGTGGTTTTACACGCCGCCAATGGAACCCTAACCCTAACCCGCGCACCCCGGAAGAAGAACGGTTTTGTGGGCGCGAAGCTGGTAGGTAACCTTTAATTGAAAGGAAACCGGCGAAAGAATGTCGTTCACTGCAGGTTTTTGCGCGCAGGAATGTGGAGCAAGGCGTCCTTCCCTGTGATGCCTGAATGTTGGGTGAATTGTTTTTCGCCAAAGCTCTGAAAAGCCGATGGCGTCGTCGAAGAAGGCGTTTCGGACAAGTGCGCCCACCTGTTTTCGGGGGGGATGGAAAAGGTGAATTCATTATTCTTGTGGAATGAGGGTTGTCCTGCGCGGCGGGGGGATGGTAAAAAATGAGGGCGCTGCAATGAATGGCGTGCGCGGTGTCGTGCTTCATGTTCGTCTATTTTTCCATTCATGGATGCATTGCCCATGCATATGTGTGAGTGCAGCGTCGTCAACGATGGAATTTTGACGAATTTGGAAAAGGGCCACTAGAGGTCCTTTTCCAGCTGCTGCATGATGAGGTAATGTTGCTGTCAGGTCAATTTTGAGTTTCTTCAGCGGCGATATCAAGAAAAGGACGGTCTAGTAGCGGAGAGGCTTTCCCTCTCAAGAGGGAAGTTAGGGCTTTTGTCGGGAATTGTGAGTTTTAGCTTGCATGTATCCAAGATCGCTTGCTATGCAGTTAAGTGCCATTGTCTTTCGGACAATCATCCCGACGCACTTCTTTCACTCGGAATGGAGAAACGGTTGTATGCTGGAAGCGCACTTGCAAGTGCTTCTTAATCTCTAGTCCCTCTGCCTGTTTTTTCGCATGTTGGCAAGTAGGTGAGTAGCAACGCTATTGCCCAGCCCTAATAGGGTTTAAAGTGGTGTTCACACCATACCTTATCTCTTGAAAATGAAAGTATACTGTATTTATGATGGGAAGAATGTCATGGGCGACGTGGTGAATAATGTGACAGAGCCCTTCAAGCTGAAGATCGATATCCCAGCCTCCTGGCAAGATGGTCCATGTGAGCGTCTTCTCAACTTCTTCCTGAAAACTCTTCGGGAGAAGCGCCAAGTCGATGTGACTGAGGACTGTGTAACGATGATATGCAACGGCGTGAATCTGAAGCTGCAAGACTGCATAGTGAGCTTCATTTCGGAGTATAACGACATCTACATTCTGCACAGGGCACCCAGAAAAGAAGAAGAGGCACACGAGGGCGAAGTGCGATGCACTAATTTTGGATGCAACCAATACTACAAGGAGGAGGAGAATATGGATGACTCATGCCATCATCACTTGAAGGGCCCTGTCTTTCATGACTTGGAGAAGTTTTGGGGGTGCTGTGAGAGCAGGAAGGCCTTTGACTGGGAAAGTTTTGAGAAGATACCAAAGTGCTGTGTTGGACGCCATAGCACTGCGAAGAAGCCGTTTGCTTTTCCAAAGGAGAAGCTACTCAACATTCCTCTTACATCCTCTCAAGTGGCGCAGGCAAGCCAAGCGCATTCATGTATGCACAATGAAAGGCAAACTACTGGTCCCAGAGAGTTCGAGGGTGCTTCACTTTCACAGGCCGAACCGCAGCAAATTGTGGATGGCAAGGCAAGGTGTCGAAATTTCGGTTGCTCAAAGGAATTTGTTGTCACAGAAAACACGGACTCTTCGTGCCAGTACCACAAAGGTGGACCTGTCTTCTGGGACACCTACAAGTACTGGAAGTGCTGTCCGGAGAAGAAATGTTTGGAGTTTGATGACTTTGTGAAGATACCCGGGTGCTGTAAAGGAGCTCATCGACTGTGAAACGAAAGAAAAGAGAATCAGTGCCTCTATGTCTTTGCTTTAAGCTTCGCAGGGTATTTCTTCTGTTGCTCTGAAGCAGTTGGTAGTGGCTTATTGGAGCTTTTTCAGGCATTGAAAAGAGAATATTTGGAGCATGTTGCTGGTGGCTGACGATTAATGACGGTGTCAATCCCAAGACTTCTCCCCTATGTGTTGGTAACTTCTCTAGGCCTTGTACAGGCTGGTGGCTCTTCTTGGTAATAAAAGGGGGAATATGGCCGTAAATTGATGCCGCAGCACATTACATCTGCTCTGTGAAGAAAATATAGCACTTTTTTTTTATGCCGTGGCTGCTTCTCCTATAGTGACACGGGTGAGGATATACGTTTCTCTGGCGTAATGGCGTCTTTGAGTATTGCTTACATCAGCGGCACAACTCTTGCTCATTTTGTAGCTGCTGCATACTCGTGCACAAGTTGTCGCAAGTACGTTTTCAAACTTCATGGATTCTTTCAAAGTGCGTGTGAAATGACGGATTATGATGTCATGAAGGAAACGCGGAGTGTAGTACTGCTAGGTGCGGCTCCTATGGACAGCAGCGATACGCCTATTGGAATGCAGAATGTGGGTTACTTGACGATATGTCTCTCGCCATCTCACAAACTGTCGTACGCGGATATGGAGAGGCTGCAAAAGAAGGCGGAGCCACGATGTGCTATGTCACAGGTTCTGATGCACATGACCTATGAAATCAAAGGTAATTGTATTGAACGAGTGATTTATAGCGTTTACGAAATTGGGGTGCAGCCGTTGACACTCCTGCAGTTGAAAGTGGACAACCTCGTTGATATTATGGATGGCTTCACAAAGTTGTCAAATGTTTTTGAGCGGAATGTGTCGCTGACGGGGGCGTTTCCAGTGAGTGTGGATGAAGAGAAGCAAGTCGACACGGTCAACTTGCAAAGTGCTCGTCAACAGGAATTGGAAGTGCTCGCTCGAGAAAAGGCAAGTTTAACCAAGTGTATTCTTGAGCTTAATAGGAAGTTGTGAGTCTGTCTAAAGGAGAATTCCCTCAAATCGAGTGGGCGAGCACTCTACTAAAGCACTTAGAGGCCCGCTCTGTGATTCTGTATACGATGTTGTGGTTTGTTGTTGTTGCACTGGTACTTCGCTGATGTACCTGTGGTGAGGCTTTGCAAGCAATAAAAGGATCGCCTTGTGGCTTACTTGTATTTCGACTCTCGATTAGAGGCTCAGACTGTATGTCTCTTGATCATCGCGCCCCTCCAGTGAGTGCCCTCTTGAGGCTGTAGCCGCTAGCTATAACTGCTGGTTTTGCTGTGCAAATTGCATTCATACCTTTATGTGCGCTTCTTGTCCTCCTCTTTATCTCTGCAGCGT
The DNA here is from genome assembly GCF_000002845.2 of Leishmania braziliensis MHOM/BR/75/M2904. Taxonomy (NCBI): domain Eukaryota; phylum Euglenozoa; class Kinetoplastea; order Trypanosomatida; family Trypanosomatidae; genus Leishmania; species Leishmania braziliensis. The sequence goes on along the minus strand of NC_017948.1, from coordinate 630,399 downwards.
TTGCCGTGCTTCACCGCTCATCGATGTATGGAAACCTTTCCAGCTTTTTTTCGGGAAAATGGAAGCTGTACTTGCTCTTCAGACAAAGAAAGGGCAAGGTAGCTCGCTGGAGTTGGCATTGGAGTCGAGTAGCACCATCCTCACGACGACTCCCCGCCGTGTTGTTGAAAATGGAAACGACCTTTTCTGTATCTACGAGGCACCATGCTGCTCGTTGTACGTTTTAACGGATCGCAAGGTTATTCTGTTAGGCACGTACCTTTTTCGGCGCTCCGGAAACCGTCAAATATTGAGTGCCATAGCTGGGGTGGAGATAATGGACTTTCCTATGGACACCAGCGCACATATCCCATCAACTGCTGAGAACAAGTTGTTGGAACTCTCTGCTGATGGAGATGCCACCCTTGTGGATTTTGTTGGAGATGCTCTTGTTATTGGCACCAGTACCGGATATCTTGGAATGATTTTTGTTAGCGCTGATCGACGTTATGTGCAGGGAAAGTCAGTGCGCGTCCAGGAGACGCGTGGTGTTCGATGGTGCATTTGTTATGCTTCAAGGCAATGTGTCGGCATCTCTTGTGACACCATGACAATTGTCCATGTTATTCTGGAGGCTGCGGATGCCCTTAGTTGCACCAACGAGGTGGAGGTCTGCACCGTTGTGTCGGCGGCTGCGTCGCAGACTGTACCGAATTGCTTCTTTTTAGCTCATGGGGAAAGTCGCTATCTGACAGTATTGCACGGAGGCTCGGACCACATTTTCGAGAAGAAAACGCTTTCGCTGCTCTCGGAAGGGGTGGATCGAGGTTCTGATATAGCGCGAGTGATTCCGACAATTTATGCGCATGGCTGTGGCAGTCTGTGTCTGCTTGCTGTGGTCTTTCCGGACGCTGTGTCATTCACGGCGTGGGAGGGTTACTCGCTGGTGTCCATTGCAACGCTGAGGAATGAGCTCAGTACCTCCTTTGGGCATGCATTTTGGAAAGCCACTGTACATGGTGCTCGTCTGTTCATTCTGCGATCCGATTCTCGATGCCTCATGTGTGATGTGATGATGAGGAAGAGCTGTCCTGCCATAGAGGAAATCGTAGTGGCTCAGCAAGTGACGCTGCCCAGTCATGTGGCCTGCCTAATGGGTGGGGTCGAGACTGGTGTCTTCCTTTGCTGGCGCAGCGACACCTCACCTGAGCGCTACACAGTGCTGCTGCAATCCCGCGCAGGGGAAGACGAGTTTGAACCTATCAAGGTGCACACTACTGTCCGCCACTTGTTCGCTTCGACTTCTGTGTTACTGCTCGAGGTGATTCCGATCCACAGAAGCTACGGTGTTGTGTGCTTGTTCAGCACGGGCGAGTGTCACGTCTCGTTGTACAACAATCCTGGTACGGTGCTGCTCGCACTCGAGGAGCACCCCTATGACGCGACGAGCTGTCTTGCGTTCGAAAGCAACTCAGGCGGCTACTGTTGCGTACTTGGGTTCAGTGACGGCGACATAAGAGTGTTTGTTGACAGACAAATTCGCGCTAATGTTCGGGCCGCTCACTGTGGTGCTGTAGACCGGCTGCTCAAACTTCCGAAAATGAATGAAACAGACGACACCTTCTTCGTAAGCATGTCCACGGAAATGGGCACCGTGTGCTGCCACGCAGGTGAGAAAGCTGCGGTGTCACGAACCATGTGCTCCCCAGCGAGGCCGCTTACCGCTTGCCTGCTTAACCGCGAGCTACAGTATATGTGCTTGTTCTCAGAGACTACCGGCAACCTCTGGCACCTCCCCACGTGTCGCCTCGAGCGGGCATTTCGGTCGTCTCAGGGGCCACCTGATCGGCAATTGGACAACCTCCTTGAGCATCACTGGGCATCCGCAATGAGTATCATTAGGTTTCGATACGCAGGAGGGGAACGCTACGCGATGCGTATCGATGTCGGCTCCCTTCTTAGCGGACTCGGTGCAGCGGTGCAACCCTTGCAACGCTCATCTCCAGAGTATAGCTCGGCACTGGGGCTGATGCTTCGGTGCCTCGGCGAGTCCTGTGCTCCTTCGCTTCTCATAGACGATGCCCTTTGCAAGGCATTGGATGACTTGGACTTAGTGGTGACTGGAGGGCAGACCTACGAATGTGTTTGGTGCGCGATCCTGTTACTTTGCGGACTGTTAAGCCACACCTTGGATGGAGTCAGTGCGGCTGCGATCTATTCCACAATCCAGTCGCTTGGAGACAGGCTTACCTCTAGTGTTGCTTTAGACCCACGCCGACAGGCCGACGCTGTGCAGCTTTTTTTCTCTCGCTTCTTTACGCTACGACGATCGACACCTGCACCTTTCCGCCACGCGCTTCGGCTGATGGCAACCAAACTGTCTGCGTGCAGCCTCGCCGATGTTGTGAACTTACTGCACTCACGTGCATCGGCCGCGCAGTCACACCATGCTGCTGGAGACGAAGCACCCGGTGCGCCTCCGCTGTTTGAGAACGGAGACGCATTTGCTGCTCTCCTTATCGTGTTGAAACTGGCCTCTCAACGCACCGACTACAGCCTCCTAGCGGACGAGGTATTTTTGAGCCGCCTTCACCAGAGCACTCTGGAGGCTCAGCGTGCCGTTACGACCGCGCTCGACAATGGTCACCCCCTGCCCAACTGGTCCGCAACATTGTTGGGTTTGGTGGAGAGCCACGCCACTGGGTGTGCCCTGGAGGAAACGGGCCTCTTCCACAACTTTGTGAAGGCCCTTGTGAGGGAAGCATTTGGTGGAAGAGGCGAGGAAACCAAGCAGGCGTCGCTGGAAGCGCTCAAGCGGCTGGTGGCGCAGGATCCGCAGGGCTTTCTGTCCGTCTACATCGTAACAGGCTTTCAGCTTACTCCAGAGTACCGGCCGTACATTATCGTCTTCCTTGCCCAT